>NW_027453350.1:0-10000 GCF_964194025.1 Convolutriloba macropyga | reverse complement strand
GCGCACCGGGAACATGTGTGCGCTCGAAACTCGTCTGATCAGGGGTCACTTCGGTCTGGCCACCTCGACCTGGGTATAATTGAAAAAAGGGCATTTTCAACATTGTAGGTAAAACGACAGTTAGCTCCGGAAAAAATAATTGCTAAATGTCCTGTGAGAAAAATTCAAATTGCACTTTCCATCTAAAGCTGCAACACAAAATACAAGTGCATAGCTCTAGATGTATGTCCTAATCAAATCGAAATTGCCAGTATTGGTAGAACCGATAGCCTAATAAAAAGCAGCGGACTTTTTAGAGAAGTTGGGCCAATTTGTTTTTAAAAAAAGGAATGATGTCAGGATAAAAATGACTTAAACCAAGAGAATATCTTGAAAACAAACAAAACAAGGAAATGTAAAATCCAAATTAAAAACAACCAAAAATAGAGTTCAAAAGGTTCTTCTGACAAGTTTGGAAAATTAAACGGCACTATAACATTTCATCTTTGGCACGATGCTGATTTCCCTTTCAGTCAGGGCTATATGTTTTTGGCTATAAGTCAGAGCAAATATCTCTATAGCAAACAGTGCTCAACAACACAATTGATTTGTTTTTCCAACTAATGTCTTGTGAAAAAAATCTTAATTTTAATGAACAAGGAAAGTAGATTAATAGGCAGCTTGGAAGTTTAGGGCCCCTGAGCTTGGAATACTTTTGTTTCAGTTTCGAAGTGTCAGTTTGGAGTGATTTGATATTGAAACTCAACAAGGAGGCTCGGTAATGTGCGTTTGCACATTAAGTTCCGACCCCGCTCATTTACATTTTTCAATTAATTGTCTACCAAATGAGGAAGAGATAAAAAAAACTAACATATCAACATATCGTTCAACAAACCACTAAAAGAATAAAACAATCTACTCTAGAGGGCCTATGACACCTGTGGCTACCATAATATAACTACCAGAAAAGACGGCAATAAAAATCAAATAGTTACAAATATTAATTACGACCAAATCTCCTTGTCCATTTTTTGAAAAGAACTAATAACAGATCAAAATGGCATTAGACAAAACTTATACTCAGAAGATTAAACGGCACTTTTTTGGAACAAAATATGGGACTTTTCCTTAAAGCGACTTGGCAACAAGTCGACTAGAAATGAGCAAAGTCGCAAAGTTTAAAAAAACATTGCTTTTTTTAAAAAAAGAATTAAATTCGAACTGATTAGAAACATTACGCATCAAATGAAATCATTGAGAGAGTCTTTTATACCTCAACAGAGAGTGATTGAGGCCTTTCATTATCCAGGATATGTCATACGACTACAAAAAGATCGACAAATACAGTCAAAAACTTAAAATTTGCACGAAAAGTTGTGCACGAAAACTATGTCCCCCCAATCAATTAAATATTAAGCTGATCACTAAAAACAAAAAAAATCTTGGTTTGCATTTTATAAAGGTAACAACATTTGTATTTCAAATTACGCACATTATTGAGATACTGTGAAAAAAAAAACAAAAACCTACAACAAAGGGGCAAATATGCAAAAATCACGAAAATTGGTTTTATGAAAACTGGCTGTTTCAAGAAGAAAGACCAATTGAAGAAAATAAAACCGTTATGAAGAGCAAATTGTATTTCAATAGATAAATGATGTGAATTGTATATAGAGATGATTAGCTACAATTTAACAAAAATAAAATTGACAGATCTCAAAAATCTTTTTTTTTCATTAAAAACATTTTAAAAATTCATAGCCAACAAAAGCTTTCGACTAAAAGAAGCGACAGTTTGTCTCGCAACTACTGGGAAAACTAATTGCGATTGTTATTAATGACACTAAACCATAAGACTAAAAAGTAACATTATATACAAGCTGAACTAATAAGTTTCACAAACAACTTTACGAAACCACAGTTTTGAAGCCATTAAATTTAATAGATATTAACCGCGAGAACATAGCATCTTCATTTGCGTCTCTTTTGACCATCATAACGTCTTTTTGTAAAACGGCTATCACAAAATGACAACAAAAAGAACCACAAAAATTGAAAAGTATCTAAACTTCACAAAATTCTTCTGAAACAAGTTGTCTAAGCCCTGAAGACATCATTTGTAACGCTTAAACAACAGAAAATTTATTGTTTGATTCAACAAAGCACTAAAATGAACTCTAAATATTAAGGCTAATTTACGAAAATGATACAACATTGTAAAATACGAAAAAAACGCAAACCAGAACATTAAGGGATAAGTTGAAGAAAACTATTACTCTTTTTTTAGAAATTTAAATCGAAAGTCGAAAAAACCATTAGCTATTCACCGATATCAGTTATTAAATTTATGTGTTTATCTAAAATTGGCCACTGAGACCTTTAATTACACAATATTTGGCATATGACAATAAAAAGAAACAACAAAGAAAGGGCAAAAATAAAAAAATCTACAAATTTCTGAAAGAGAATGGTGTCGCAGCCCTTCAAACCATATGTTATAAAAACAAAAAATTTGTTCAGTTTCAAATTTTGCAAAGATTTTGTCGGTTAGATTGTTAAATAATGTTACAATTTACAAAAGAAACGGAAACAACAGCAAAAATGGGAAATTATGCACAAGAATCAGAAAATTTTGTATGAAAACTCGTAGTACCAAAAGCAAGAAAACCTTCTGTTTAAACAATCGGCCACAAAATTTATAGGCCACTAAAAATATTGTATTCTATATGGAGGAAAGGCTGACCTGTAATTGCTGGGAATAAGCAAAATGTTGATAAAATAATATTAAAAATTGACAACTTCAAAAAATCACAGAAATTTCCTTAAAACAAATACATTCAATAACATAAGAGACATTAGGTAACAACCGAACGAACAGAAAAGGTCCCCCTGCACCTCTTGAGGAAGAAAATTAGATCTTTGAGAGATTAAACTTAAAAATCAGACTGCCAAAAGAATAACAATTGAAGGCAAAAGACAAGAATTCAGTTAAATTTTACTAAAACTCTTTTTCAAAGCCATAAAAACCCTTTGCTTCTCTGAAAACAAACTGTATCTACATTCGGCCTAAATTTTACGTAAATTGAAGTTGTCCTTAATGGAGCCGTGATTATAAAATTTTGTCAGTAATTAACATTAAAACAATAAAAGCAAAATATTTTGAAAAAGGCAGCATCAAAATAAAAACCAAGAAGTCTCTGATTCTAAAAATCCATGATATTGTCGAACCTCTCCCTGATTTTGCCGCAATCGCAGTAAACCGACCGAGTGTTCCAAGTGTTTCTGAATTAGACCATTTGTTGCGTGGAAATATTAATAAAAGAACGATGCTTTTTGTATAATTGTCGAGTTAAATCTGCAAAAAACGGCAAAGTTTTAATTCCAGAAGACTTTCATACGGCGCCTAATTGAAATTAGCAATCTTTTTGATATTAGGGAATCTGTTTTAAGGTTTCTAGGTCACTAAGTCTGGCAAACTTTCGCAAAGTAGACCAAAAAAGCATATTTTGTGCCATTTTTGATAAAAGTCTGAATTTTGAAAATTTTATCAAAAATTTTAGCCAAAGAACTTCAATCAAACAATTCAGCAATGCTCTTCTCTCTCTAACGGTAACAACAACACTCTGCCGTTAAAAATTTAATTTTTTTGAAATATGTTAGAGAAATTGTGCCAAAAATTACTGAAATTGTGAACAAAAACTGTCGAAGGTTCACAAAACTTTAAACCTCGATAACTCCCTGTAAAAAACGAAAATAGAAAAAATCTTTTTAATTCCGTATTTTAGGCTGGACGGGCTTTTCAATGATACCACTCACAATTCTCTACGATGAATATATCGATCGTCCAAAATTGACTGAACAAAAAAAACGGTTAAGTATATAGTTATTCCCTTCCCACTAAAGTGGGGGTCGGAACAATGATGTCATAATAAGCAAATCACTTGTCTCTTATTTTTTTTCCTAATGAGCCAATCAATTGTTTTGGTGAAACGCAATTCACACAGGTTCGCTATAATTATATGGAAAGAATTGTAAGCCAAAAGTTCTACAACAATTTGATATCGTTCAGGACACTAAATTGGTATTTACATCGGTAATTTCTCATTGTGATTACAACAAATGAAAAAACGTAAAATTCGAAAACACTGTTTCGGAGTCGTCTTAATCTGGAAAACTTGAAAGAAATAATTTTGATCAGCAATTTTTAGATTTCAAAGACATGCTATCACAAATCAAACAGAATTTTTTATTGAAAATCAATTCAATTTATATAAATAAAAACTATCTCATGTATTTTTTAAAAGTTATGACAAAAACGAGAACTGTTATTTTCTCATTAAAAACTGAGTTTTCAATACTTGGTTGCCTTGAGTAGAGATTTACTTTTAATAACGAACCTCAGTATTTGATGAAAATTGGAAAATTGATCTGTACTTGATTTGGCTGAGTAATTAGATAATGAGCCATAATCTTTTTTTAATTTTTACTACCAACCTATCGTAAAACTTTCTTTGACTTCATATATGATTCATACTAGGTTGTATATGAGTCGCATGAAAACTTAGATATTATGTAAAGATCGTGTAGGATTTCCTCTAAATCTTTGAAACAAAAACTTTGAAATCTTGAATCGTACAATCTTCTCTATCTGTACAAGTTGAAAAATAGATTAGATATCATACGAAATTATGACACACAAAACATTGACTGTTGCCGAAAAATGTGTTTAATAATATATAATGTATTTAAAAACTCAAACTCACACTTAATTGAAATTTTGAGCATATAAAACAGTGTACAATAATTTTATGGCTAGTCTCATTTTATTACGTCATTATCAATATGTAAAAAGCTTTTATTAGTTCGTTTATGCATTATTGTGGTTTTTTCTTCAAGATGTTGGGTTTATTAAATAGTTGCTGTGTGAATCAGATAAAATGGACTGGTGTGAAATATGGTGGTATAATAATTTTAGGTGGAGAAAATGGACAGAAGGGGACCAAGACGTTCAACTCATTCGTACGCATCGTGCGCAAAGATAGATACGCAGTGTGGGAACAGTAGGTTTTGTTTCCTAACAGCCGGTTTCAAAGAAAAAATAATTATCAAAGTTCATAGGAAAGTAAAAAGGTTCATAGTTAATTGTCAAGGACGAACAATTGTGAGTTCAAGGACAAACTTTCATTGACAAATATCAATTTCATAGACAATTATATAGCTTCATGAACATTTATCAAGTTTCATCCCTGGTCGTGGCTTGGCGGTGAATTTTCGTAAGAAAAACGGTTAAATGCGGTTGAAAAAAATAATTTTCACCGCGTATTTGTTAAATATTTTTGTGGTTAATTGAGGTGAATTATTTATTTTCGTCGCGTTCTCAGTATTCTTACGAAAAAGAATCTTCCCTACAGGGGCTCGAACCTCTGATCTGCATGCCCTCAACTGCGCCAACCCTCACTTAATTCTGTGATACTTCTTGTAAAGTTAAATCAGATTAAGTTAACGTTGGAAAGCAAAGGCGGTGAATTTTTGAAAGCAATGCGATGAATTTTGCTGTGAATTTTTGTAAGAAATGCGGTGAATTTTGCGATGAATTTTTGTAAAAAATTCTGTGAACTATTTATTTTCACCGCATTCACCGCAATCACCGAATTTCGTACAAAAATTCACCACATTCACCGCATTTCTTACAAAAATTCACCACATTCACCGCATTTCTTACAAAAATTTACCCAAAAACCTCGACCCGGGACAGACAATTATATAAGTTCATGGACACTTATTAAATTTCATAGACAATTATTTAAGTTCATTGACAATTAGCAAAATTCATAGACGATTATCAAAATTCATACACAATAATCAAAATTCACAGACAATTATCAAAATTAATAGACAATTATCAAAAATCATAGACAATTATCAAATTTCATGGACAATTGTCAGGAATTCATGGACAATTATCTAAGTTCATAGGCAATTACCAAATCTCATGGACAATTAATAAAACTCATAATTATTGAAACTCATACAGAATTATCAGAGTTCAAAGACAATTATCAAAGTACACGGACATATCAATGTTCATAGATAATTGTCAGAGATTATGGAGAATTATTGAAATTCAGAGACAGTCATCAAAGTTCGTAGTCAACTGCCCTAGACAAACTCCGATGCTTATCTGGGAAGATCTTGTCAGACTCTTGCAAATGACGCTTATCTTGCAAGATGCAAAATCCTCATGCCTATCATGCAAGAATCTTACATCTTGCAACATAGAAGTTGGAGGTCTTGCAAGATAGAAGTCGGAAAATCTAAAAGAAAAAAGTGCAATTTTAAAGATCGAATAACTTAAAGATCGCTTAACTTAAAGGCTTTCTTATGAGTTCAGTCCATCGGAGGGCACTCTTGATTCAAAACAGAAACTTTCATATAATTTTTGCCTTCAATAACGTATTTGAAAAACTCATTTCCAGGAAAAAATAAGGACTCGTTTAAATGCTTTGTTATATCCAAACAAAGCTTTAATTGTTTTGGAAGCAATCAAAATGTTATGTAAGCAATCAATAAAAAGGCCTCCAGCGCCTTCCAGCTAATGATAGAAAACGTCTTGGTCAACAGTTTGTTCATTAAATTAGACGTTTCTGTCTTTCTAATCTTTTTGAATCTTTATTAGGTAGTGAGCACAACAAAACCAACTTTCAGTAACCAGTTGAGAGTGAGAGAACATATAGTTCCTGCAAAATGGTGATCAGACACTTATCTTGTAAGATTCTTGCAAGATTCTTGCAAGGTCGACGCTTATCTTGCAAGAGTCTTGCAAAAGCTCGACGCTTATCTTGCAAGAGTTCGGCGCTTAACTGCATGAATCTTGCAAGACCGACGCTTATCTTGCAAGATTCTTGCATATCCGACAGCTATCTTGCAAGATCTTGCAAGAATCTGGCAAGATCTTGCAAGATGGAGCGTAATCTTACAAGATTCTTGCAAGATCTTGCAAGATAGCCGGCGGTTTTAGACTAGGGGATCAAAGTTCAAAGCGCGCTTTGTGTTCAAACCGAGTTTTGAAAACAAAGTATTTGTCTGCATGGAAAAAAAGGACCAATATTTGGCTTTAAAAATTTCAGTTTTCGGAAAAAAAAATTTCAGTATAATTTTTTCGGAAAATTTCACATCTTAACATACAAGTGAAAAAGGCTTATGCGAGTCTGAGCGAAGGAGAGCTGGAGACGCATCCAACAAAAATTTCAATTTTTCTCAAATTTTTTGGAGCAATTAGAGAATACAATTTTTGGAACACGTCAAAGCACCTGGGAGAGGTTGCTACCGAAGAAGATTTGAGTCTTCTGCTCTCAATACACGCAAGAAGAGAATCAAAAAATTTAATCTGATAATAAGTTTACAAGAAACGACACAGGTATACTTTTCCCTCTCGTAATTTCGTTCTCTAACAAAGCCTGATGTCCAAGAAAATCAATTAACCTTTTTACAGTCTTAAAATTAGATTACTTCAAACACATGGTCTGCAAAAACAAAAAGAGAACTAAGCAATTTTTAAACTCCTTAGTTTTTTGTTTCGGCTGCAGAAGAGTCCACGTCATTGTAGTTAGCACCGAATCCATCGTAAATATAAACATTGCATTTCTTATCTGAAGCTGAATTTTGATTAAAAAGCTCCGAAAACTCCAGGAATAGGAAACTGAGTTCCAAAACTGTTTTATTGACTTAAGCAGTAATACCTTGACTTCGTCTCAAAACTACCACTGAAGAAGTGTAATCTAAGACTGTGTTTTGATCGTTAAATTCAATGTTTTGATCGATTTTTGTTAAATTTAGTGACAGAGCAAAAAAGCGGTCAGCTAAAATGTTATATCAAAAATCAACTTGTGTAAACTGATCAGACCAATCAAAAGCTACACTACAGAAAAGCGAATTTAATAATTTATTGGAAACTGAACATCTGTCCTAACTTTGAACTTACTATCAACGCGGAAACAAAAAAGTTTATGAGGCGCCAGCTTACGACAAAGTTTACCAAACAAAGCTCGATTCTGACAATTTGCATGCAAACTCGTAAAAACATTCATTTAAAAAATCGTTTCTTTTTATTTTGCGTCATCTGGATACTGAAGTCCGCTAGTGGGCCGTTTAAAATGCTGGTTTAAATTTAAATTGTATGAGTGAAACGCGTAAGAAACGTCGATTCCAAGAAAAAAAAGCTCTAAAATGTTTAAAAATTCCGTACTACAAAAAAATTGAGCCGCATTTGCAATAATCTCGTGATAGTTCGAGCAACCTTGGACATTAAGGCCACAAACAAAATGCAACGGTGTTTTCACAAAAACACCAATTTCTAAAAATTTTTTAATGTCGGAAAATTTAAGTTCAATCGAATTGCAACAAACAACTAAGCTGTTACTAGCGATTTTTTAAGCAAATGTGCTGATTTAACGTTTTGCAGAACGAAGATAAAATGTCAAATACCAGGTCTCTGGCAAAAAAAAGCTGCAACTGAGGAGTTTTTCCGATGATTAAAAACCACTCGTTAATTCTCTTTTTCCTATGTTTTTATGATTTTTTCTCTAAGTAACACACTTGTTTTAATTTCTGAATTATTATTTTTAGTTTGCTCCTTGCTAGATCAAAAAACAGAAAATTCAGCTTTTGAGAATCAAATACTGTGATTTTAATTTTTTTTCAAAACAGTAAGTTTTCTACAAAGGATCCTTCATTCCGTGAAAACTGTTTTCTTTTTTACCAGAGAATCATTTTATGAAGACAATCATTTTGTTATGGAAATACCAAATCAAGATGCATCGAAGAAATTTTTCGTTTTGTTGTTTCTTGTTGATTTTTGTTCTTTTTGCATTCTGGTTTCTCTCAATTTTCTGAGTTTCGATATCGGAAGACATTAAGAACTACAAATTCCATACCTTAGCTCTGAGCAGTAAATTTTGGTTTTTTATTAGATTTAAATGTCTAGCTTTAAAAAAACCCATCTTTTCATATTTGATTCTCTTGACCCCTTAAATAAACTCGAAAGATATTACGTAAAAAAGGAAACAGAAATCGCAAAAGGTTAGAAAAAAATCGCTCAAAATTGGCTGAAACTTTCTTCATATTTTTGCAAAAGACTTCTTTCTATGGCATTAACACCCTTTTTCCGTTAAATTTCAGTTGCTTCAATTTAACTATGCTATATGAATTATATCTTATATGATGAATAATTTCCCTTCAAAAATCCACTGTTCAAAATCCCATAGAGTTGAAACATAATATGACTTCAAAAGACCACCGAAATCAAAATGATGAAGCTAAGAGCAAGGCCTCTTTGTTCAATTTTTCCAAATAACTTTCTCCTGTACTCTTTCGTGTGTTGCAATCGGTTGGTTTCTGAGTTTTCCTTATTTTAATCGAACTCTGGCGAAATGACCATCAAAACATCATTTTTTTCTGGATGTAGGCTCAATTTGATGGAACAAAAAAAACCAGTAGTTTAATATAAAAAGATATATATATATATATATATATATATATATATTTAATCTGTAATTTTTGAAACTTCGGTCCTTAAAATATAAATACCTTTTACATCTATGGTTCATATATTGCTCTTTGGCTTTCGTGTGTATGAGAATTATTAATTCCAATTGTAAATATTTTCGGGGGTTTAAAAAATAAATTTCTTGTTTATAATTCAAGTTTTTTTTGTTTATAGGAGACACTCAATAATCCATGCACAATATTAATAACTGTCACTTTGTCGCAACATTTTTGTCATCAGTAAAAATTGCAACGCTTTTACTTAAAATGCTTTATTTCATCGTGAGCTTACTCCTTTGATTTCATTTCGTAAATCCGCCCTAAAGCAGCGACAGTGCAAAAATCTCTGACAAAAATGCCACTCTTCATCGGTAGCCAATTCTAGCAACATAGCAATGCGAAAATTGGCTATTAATCGCACAAATCGCTCCGTAAAATATTTTCACCAAATTCTGCGATTCCTTGGTCATCTCAATGG
>NW_027453349.1:0-14677 GCF_964194025.1 Convolutriloba macropyga | reverse complement strand
TGCTTTGCCAATGTCTCCACCTACAAAAAAAATTTCGGTGTAATCATTGTTGTCATTTTACTCATGGATTTTACCTGCTTAAACAATTGAGTTAATTAAAAAAAATTTGATTTTTTCCGTAACTCTTTTACACCCAGTTTGCGGTTTCTTTTTATGTTGCTGACAGCCCCCTTGAGTTGTTGAAAATAACATTTTCAAAATATTCAAGTTTTCAAACATTTTTTCCGCTGTGAAGTAAAATCAGTTTTGTTGAAGTTTTTTAAACAAAAAACTTGTTCACTGAAAAATGAATTAACATTTGTCAAATATTATAAAAATGTAGACCAATTTTTATAATATTTGAGAAATGTTAAATCATTTTTCAGGAAACAAGTTTTTTGTATAAAAAACTTCAACAAAACTGATTTCACTTTACAGCGGAAAAAATGTTTGAAACAAAAAAAATTACAGCAATGAAACAAAAAAATAATCTTATGCTTGAAACAAAATTAATTTGCAAATCATCTCAAGTGATCTTTTATAACATAAAAAGTCATTTTTATCCTTCTTGTACGGAGTTTAGGGTCCTATGAAACTCGATATTATATGAAAATGTTTGCAAATTTCTTGAATACGCTGCTCATGTAGAAATGTTAAAGTGGTTCTTGGGGTATTGAACCCAAAAACGCGCCAAAAGAATTTTACAGTCTTTTTTAATGTGCCTCAAGGGGCTATTTGTGCTGAACTGACGACGTGAAGAAGGAGTTTGAGCCCTTTTTAATTTAAATATGCAAAATCTTCACTATTGCTCTGTTCTGAAATGGTATCTTAAGCTCCATTATTTATATTTTCTTTGAGATGGTTCTCTATGGCTCTCATTTCATATCCCCGGATTTTTTTGTTGAACATTTTTACGAGCATGAGTTCTGCGCTTCGTTAAAACACAACCGTTGTAAGGAAATTAACAAAGCAGACTGAACTTTGTTTTTTTTGTATTATAGGATTTGTCCTTCTCAGTTCATCAAATAGTTTGATACGTTTTACATGCTTTCGCCGCTTGTTATTATATATCTCTCAGAGCATTTTGACTTCTTCAAGCAATTTAGGTCCTTAGTTTCACATAAACACATATAAAGTGACGCTGCAGGAAACAAATTGAAAAGAATATTGTCCCTGAATCGTTGATTCCCCCGAAACCGTTCTTACGGAAACAATCAGAAAAACAATTTTGTGAAAAACAATTAACTTTAAATCGGAAGCCATCAATTTGACTTTAGAACAATTAACGATCCCTATGTTAACAATGAGGTATAGACAGAGTCTAATGAAGCTTAATCAAAACCGCCGATAAGCTAAAAAAAGAAACTTAAACGGCTTAGCTTGAGTGCAAAAGTTTTTTAAACGTTTTTGTTATTCAGCAAAAATTTAGGTGCAACTATATACTCTTTCGCTGTTGAACGTTACTAAGGCTTTTTAGTTCCTCTGAAAACTCTAATTTTTTCTGTTGTTTTTTTTTCTAAACTTTAGTTGGATAACATTAAACTTTTGCGTCGCAGCTTGATGAAAACCATTTTCGATACGAAACCAAGCATTTCTACAAAATCATTTTGGATACATTGATACAAGTTAATAACAATTATTTTCATCTAATAGACGCCAAATTTAGCATTTTTGTTTCATCAACTTTCGGTCACAAGAAAATATAACTTATTCTCAGCTAGAGGCACTTGAAATCAGTTAGACCTATTAGTGTACACTTGGCTGGTGTGGTTTATTACAATTCAAAGAATTTGAATTGTATTGGGGCGCTGTCTTTTTTTTAAGATCTGTTCACACATTTTCATGATTTTTGAAGTCAAATTGGAGTGGTGATTTTGGTCACGCCGAAACAGGAAATGGAGCGAAAAAGCGAGTGGTTTTGCGGCGTGAACTTTTTTCGCTCTAATTTTAAAGTAGAGTGAGAAAACGGTGTTTGAACAAAAATTCGGTTTCTCGGTAGTGGTTTTTTGTTCACACCTGGCAATTTCACTCTGATTTTTACTGTTTTTTTGATTTTTTGGATCGGATTTTTTTCTAAATAGTTTTCCCAATCCATTCACAGCTCATTCTGGACCTGGTTATTTGTTAGAATCAAAATTACATATCTCACTAGTGGTTTTTTGTTCTCCCTAGCAGCATTTTGACATTGATTTTCTGTTTTTTTTTTGTTTTTTTATCTGATTTTTTTAGAAATGCTTTTCCCAATTCACTCATTGTCCGTTCTAAGTCTAGATGTTTGTTATGTCAAGGAAAATTCCTTGAATTGTACGTCAGGACTTGTCCTGCTATGTTTTTTTATTATGGTGAAGTTTGTGTTTTATTTCTGTATGTTTGTGTATTTGTAAGTTTAATTATTGATTTCATTGTAAAAACTATGTTTTTTTTGTTTCTGTACCAAACATAAACATTTTTTTTTACTTTTAATTATTTATATCATTTCTCTGATGCTTTCAAATGCGAATATGGGAACTTTTTGTGTCACGCACAGAACAAGCAAGCCTTCGGTTGAAAAATATTCTCATTTTTCATGATCGTTAATGAACTGTTTTGTAAACAAAACAATTCATTTTTTGTGTAAAAAAGCAGCAGTTGAAAAAGAAACAACATCTTACCTGATCTAACACCAGAGAACTGTTTATTATTTTATTAAAACTTGCAACATTATTAAAGTTTGAGTATTTTTTAAAAATTGAAACTCGCATCAAATAAAGATTTAAAGAACAGAATATAATAATCGCGCCATTCAGAAAAAAAAATTCTTTGTCTGTTGTCCATTTTTTAAATGTTCAAGACTTTTTCAAAATTTATTTCTAAAACGCAAACAGCCATTTGGACATTCGGGAGGCATACACGGCAGATTATGGGCTGTTCAAGGGACTCCCCCCAAGCATTGATGTGTTCCGAATTCCTAATGAGAATGCAGCCGCAAAAAATGTTTTGTCATGCGGATTCTCTTTACTAGTTGTGAACAGATCCAAAAACTTAAAATTTTGAGGTATCTGTATTAAAATAATTACCTGCGTTTGCATGCGAATTCCCAGAGCAAAATTAACGGGTTGGGGAATCCAAATTAGAAATGGGCTGTCCTCCTTTAGTTACCGCTTTCACCTATTAGTAATGGAATAACTGTAAGGAAACTGCAAAAGAGTTTTGAATTTTCCTACCTTTCAAATTTCGTGATCTTGAGCACAAAGCTGCACGAAATTGTTAGAAAAAAAACTTGTTGAGAAGTTTTTTTTCTCAAAAAGTCTTCAAGGATCGATTCAGATTTGTAAGTGCTTTTTTTATGATATTACTTTAATTTCTTGCAGATATCACTTGGTCAAAATTGGCTCAAAAAAGTCAGCCGAGTATAAAGTTATTTTTAGTTCGCAAGAATAGTTAATCTGTTAGCAAGAGCAAGTATATAACTCTACAATCCTGAAGCTAATCAATTCTCTCTCAAATACATCTCATGTTTCTGAATCAGTTCAACTGCAACAAACAAAGAAGTCATTTTATCATTTAGGCGGAGGGTCGCCAGAATCTTGTTTTCGGATTCGATTTCTACGTTCGTTGCAGTTCCTATTTGACTCAGAGTCCTTTCGGAACCTTGTACGCTTCATTACCTCGCAACGCTCTGTCGCTTCTGTTTATCAATAGACCACCCCCTCTTTTGTTCAACAAGAGTCAATTACATGTATCTTTCCAAAATTTCCAACATTTTACGATACTAAAACCGAAAACCAACATCATTTTCTGGATAAAAGCACCTTAAGCAATTCAAACGTTTTGTCAAATTACAGCTTTTGTTTTCAAATATTCCCTAAATTCTGGTGTATTGTATTAATAACTCGTAGTTATTATCCGGCCATATTTTGGTTTTTGAAAATCAGACGTTCTTTGTTTGCGTGGACACTTGTATTGTTTGTCACTACAAAAGTCCCCGGATAAGAATAATGGTAGCTAAAACTATAAGCTTCTGTTAATCGACATTGATGAACAATAAGAAATGGTATTGTATGTCTAGATTTACGGTACGTCTAGAGGCTTTGTACTCAGATTTTGCTCAAAAAGAGATCTGGCGACCGGCGACTTCTAAGAAATAAACTTTAAAAGACTAAACTGATCTTTCTCTACTTCGAGAACAAAATCGGCATAAATGTTTACTTTGATGTAAAGAGAAATCATTTCCCGAATTAAAATTGATTATGGAATATTTGAAAAATTTAATAAGTTAGGAAACTTTAAATTTTTGTCGTCAAAAACATGATAAAATTTGATCTCTTTTCTGTTGGCTAACGCTACAAGTTAAACTCTCCAATAACTGGCAGTTCATTTTCGGTTAAGCTGGTAAGCCAGAAACTGTAAAGCTAGTAAATGCTACTGATTTTCTGGCAACTGCTTTCTTTAATCTGCAATTGATATTCTTAAACCTTAGAAAGGTTAGTGTAATTTTGAGGGGATATTATCAATCCTAAAAAACCATTATCACTGAAAAAAAACAATGATTTGCTTATACAATGATGGAAGCAAGAAATTTGTTTGCTCATGGGGGGAAGACAACACTTACAAACTCAAAACTAATAAAAATTTAAAAAATTAAAATTGGTCAACCACAAACTGATTCCATTAAAGATCAAACCAGTAATGAATCAATGGTAGAAGTAGAAGACTTTCCAATGAATGGTCAAAACTTTATTGATGCTAGAAAAGCAGCAACTTTTTATAAACATTCCCGCGTTTGAGATATTGAATTCTTTCAACAATTCTTGTACAATTTTTGATAAACTGCTAGACAATGTTTAGTAAAAACAAGACACTGTGACGCCTTATTATAAGCCAATTCTGTCACCAACAAAATCTTTATGTTGTTCTTTATTTCAGTGAAACGAAGGTGGATCGCTAATGTTTGATATAAATTATCAATTTAAAAGAATTTTTCAAACATTAAGTTTCTCAACTATAAACTAAATTAATATCTACGATGTCTCTTTTCTACAATTGACCTTTTAGGTATATAAAACGCAATCTGTTGAAAATACTACTCATAATTTTCATTTCTTCAGAACTACTTTATATAACCGGGGTACTTTTGCACTTTCTAAAACGTTTTTTAAGAACGGAGTCTTCAATACCTGTAGTTGAAATGAACTTAGTTTCAATGTTACCTGTTGAATAAACTTTGACTAAAAGTTTGTCAATGAAAACTATTTACAGTTTATAATTACTTTTATTATTAAATTAGCAAATTTTTATTAATTGTCTTAAAAGTCAAGATGACTTTCTGAAGACCTTAAAACAAGAAAAATTTAAAGTTTTTTGGCTGATTTTATGTTCGACGATTTTTGTCTCTCCTTTTCCAGCATAAGTTAAGCAAGATTTCTGTTAGTTCCCAAGTGTTCTGCTCCTTCGATTCTGATAATAAATTTAAATTTGATTACATTAGAGCAAAAGTATTTATAATTTGATTCAACTATCAGTGCTTTTGGCTATTCTGAATACTGTCTTTGGCCAATGAACAAATATCCTAGATTTCACGGAAAACCACCGTTTTAGATACGGTGAGAAAAATACTCCACGAATAAAGGTGAACGAATAACAAACCGAAGTAAAGTAAGCCTGCGTTAAAGCAAGCCGAGTGTTATATAATATTTATGTAATCTTTCACAAAAATACATTTTAACTACTACAATCAAGACTGCACATAGTATTTGAAATTTATGTATTTCAATGCACCAAAGAAACAAAAATAATGTCACTTTCAGGAGATCTAGTGATTTTGAGTCCCAGCGAACCGCTGTCCTTGCCCATGCCCCTCATCCGTTGTGGGATGTAATCTGGAAATCGCCGGCCGGTTATCGTGGCTAAGCCACGAAGCGCCAACTGGCCCACAAGGGATAACTTATGATAAAATTTTCTGAAAAAAATGTTGGCTTACTTGACCTCTGTTTCAAAATTCGGCTTGCTTGCTTATCGGCTTGCTTGACCGCCACCTAAATTGTCAAAAATATGCGCTTTTTAACGGATAACAATGTATTATTTCGAAAAGATTGCATAAAAATTACACAACATTTGGCTTGCTTTTACGTCGGCTTACTTATACTTCGGCTTGCTTTGCGTTCACCGTTAAAATACTATTATGGAGTGAATTTGAACAAAAAATAAAATCTGAAAGTCAGACCAGGTTGTGCCTCGTGCAGAGACTGTCTTGATTTTAGGTCGGTGCTGGACCACGTAACTTGGCCAACATATTCTTCCTATGTATTTTTTGGGCAATCCGAGAAGGCAGATCTTTATTGATTTCGTTGATTGCCCGCTTGATTTGGTTCCGTTGAATGAATTAAACATTCCATGCGTACATTTGTGACCGAATCGAAAAATATTTTCTTTTTGGTATTTTCATAGCGCATCGATATGGATCACAATATTTAAAAGTCTGGTTGCGTTAGAGCAACCGAAGAGCTTAACTTTTTTAAATTAAACTTTTAAGTTAAAATTAAATTAAATTTTTAAGGATACAGCGAGTACCAGGGGAGTTCTAGATTATCAACAAACAAAACTACGAGGGAATTCGTTCAACCTTTATCACCAGGCTCAGACAAACCAATTTCTATTGGTCATAAAGTCCATAGCAATTTGTCTAATGCTTCCTCAAGAATAGCTCATCTCAAACAACAAGAACAGCAACTTCAGCAACAAAAACAAACATCAAAACCTCGACAAAAAACCAGACAGGTTTCAGAACCCGTAAAAACCTCGAAATCTTTCAAAAAACGAAACCCTTCTAATGATAGAACGCGCAATCAAAGTTCGCACAAATCAGATGTGGAAACGGGTAAAATTATGATCTCTACTTCCAATAACCAAAATTTAAGCGAAAATGCTCATTTTTCGTCATACAGCCAAAAGTTATCTATGCCTGAAACTGACTTTATGCTAACAAATGATGCGAGGACAAAATCTGATCCCAAAATATTCCAAACTGAGGAAAACGTGGGCAACGAATCAACAAGCACGCCTGGAAAATTGAATCAACAAGCTTCCCGATTCAACGAAAACGACGCAAGAACTCCAACAGCTGTTCTAGCGACTGCTATGACGTCAGAAATGCAGCTTCCGATGACGTCACGTAACGACTCAACCACTCACCGAGTCAAGCGAATCAAAAGAACAAAAAACGGTTCGGCGAACAATGACATCGAACCAAAATCAGGCGAATCATTAGATCAAGTTCGACGTGAAGAAAACGAAATCCAGCAAGTGTTGCGGGAAGTTGAAGCAACAATTATGAGCATATCGCCCGATGAAAAACCCAGAACAATATCACCGCATCCCAAATCGCCAAATTTCACCCAAGCCGACATTAGAAGCCCAAAGTTGTCGGGTTTTCGGCCCGTCGAAAGTAGCAACAAAACCCCAATTTGGAAGTCCAGTCCAATAATCCAGTCTCAAATTTTGACCGACCGTTATGAACCACTGTCAGTTAATTCAGTTTACGATGCTTCGTTACCAACGAGTCGAAAAATCAGCGAAACAGGGGCGAGTGAGTTTTCAACGCGCTCTTATCTCGACAACCCCGAATCAGATTTGATCAAAGTTGATATTTCAAAACCCACCGTTAGATTGTTCGCTAAGTTGAATCAAGATCAACAACCTAAAAGGAACAGCAAAGTTTTAACGGCTCAAGACGCATTCTCACGAAGTCTTGACTTTACAACAGCCGAAGACTTGAATCGAATGATGTATTTGAGAAAGCAGTTTTACGATCATCAGTTCAACTATGATTCTGGAACATCGACAATGAACTCTTCAGTTGCTCCGATCTCGGCAGCTGAATCCAATTTTAGTTACAATTATCCCGAAATGTCATCCAGCAGAAGCTCCAGTATTTGGAGTAAGTATGACGACATAGAAGACAGAAACGTCGCGATTTATTCCCAAGTTTTGAGGAAATATGGGGGGATTATGGACATGGAATCTCCTAGAGTTTCCCACATTGAGAGAAATAAAATGGACCCTACCCGGAGGATATCTGGAACCAAGTCGTACGCGCTGGACCATGCAAAGAGGGTTCTTGTAAAGCTGAAACAAGCAACTGGGAAAGATTTTGAGCTGCTTCATGAGAAGGAGATTGAAGATGAACTTCTCTCTGGAGTTGAGGCGCCTAAAAAGTTGCCCCCGCTCGGAATAAATGACCCTATAGAAATTGAAGTCAGGTTTGTGGTAGTCAGTTTTATATCAATAATTTTAATATTGCAAACGAGTCCTTGCAATCATTGATAGAGAATTCATTAACAGTTCACGTAGTGTCAGATGCAATTCGAGGCCCCAAAATTTTATTTACATTTTTAAAAAGAAAACTGCATTGATTCTGGGATAGATGACAACTTTAAGACAAATAATTTTTTCCCACGAGTTGGTTCTTTTCCTTTTCAAATTTTGTTTGTATGTATTGATGGTCTCAGTAGGCATAGAATTATTCAAGAACGGGCATTTTGCTGATCTAGAAGAAATACGAAGAGACTTGTTATTCGACCGCAGGCGTTTTTTTTGCAAAATTCTTGGCTACGAAAATTCAAAACCGTTACGCTCAATGGATTGCTTTTGCAGCGACGCAGTTGGTTTTGTTAAATTATTGTGTATCTCAAAGAAACAATCGTTTTAAATTTGACTTTTATGATGACAAATTTCAACTTATCATCTTTGAAGGTCGTATTTAGCACACAGACGGTGATTTTGGCTGTCTGAATCAATTTAAGTCAGGACAAAACTGTCTCTTGAAAGAAATTCCGCATCGCCTTTTGTCATGGTCTATCAAAATCGTGAACGAAACAAATTATAAACCAAATCATTTCCAAATTTAAGTTATACTTGAATTTTCAAATAAACCTACTTTTAAAATAGCAGTTTTCGATTCGTTTGACGCTTAATTTATCTACAGATTCTGAGATAGATGAAGTAGTTTAAAGTAAAACGCCACAGCGGTTGTACTATAACTATTAAATGATGGAAATTTAGGCAATCAATGTGTCATGCAAAAAGCACCTCGAAAAGATGCCACTTTTGCAAATAACAATTTGCAATTTTGTAAGGCTATAAAAAACTGAACAGAAAGTTAAATGTAAAATTGATATTATGAGCACCATGCAGCAATTCAAGACAACAGACAAGAGCAAACATATGTAATTTGTAGCAATAGGAATAGCAAAAAATTAAGTTTCCAATAGATACAAATTTCTCCAAAAAATAAGTGACGATTTCAAAACCAAGCAATTTTTGACATTTTTAGATTATTGTTCCGACCCCACTTGTGGGGGAAGGAACTATATACTCAAATGGGTTTTTTTTTTTTTTGTTCAGTGAATTTTGGCCGATCGATATATTCGTCGTAGAGAAATGTGAGTGGTATCATTAAAAAGCTGGTCCAGCGTAGAATTCAAAAGTAAAAAGATTTTTTTGAATTTCGTTTTTTTCGAGGAGTTATCGAGGATTGAAGTTTTGTGTGAACAATGGGATCTTTAGCATGATTGTTCACTTTTAGTACAATTTTCTTCAAACTAAGATCTTTTTTACGAAAACATTAATTCAAATTTCTATAAAAAGAATAAATTTTGAGTTCGTAAAAGTTGAATGCAAGGCGATAGAAAGACTAGTTCTGGTCTCATAGGGAAGTTCACTATCAAAAAAAATCGAACTCTAATTGAGAGCCCTTTTTTTAATAAAACTTTTCTCTTTTTTGCTTTTTTAAGTCACCTAGAGACAAGTCACATTTTATATCGACGTTCTATTAATGACAAAACTCCTTTATAGTCGAATGAAGCGCAATGAACAAAAAACGTCGTTTTCAAGGAATTGCTCATGTTTTTTTTTGGCTTCGATTCTGAGTTTTCGTAATTTTGAATGAAATTTTGAATTTCTTTTTGAAGTTTTACTATTTTTTTGGAGTCCTATGGTAGGGATTCATTGACTAACAGTGCAATATTTTCCATAATGAGCATTAAGTGAACATGTCTATTTCATTGAGGGGGCGGCTAATGGCTGTTAAGACTTAAAAAATAATTTTTCGAATTTTTTTTTGAATATTAAAGAATCATAATCTTATTATAGTGAATTGTAAGTCAGTCCAGGGGTGAGAGCACCCTCTTCCTTCCTACTGCAACCAAAATTAAACTGGTTAGCGGTTTTATCTTCTATCTATTGGTTATATGACTTCAATGACAAAAAATTTCAATTTTTTAAATTTTTTTTTGGATTTTTACGTATTATTGGTTACTTTTGAAATCTTATCACATTATCCCAATATTGACAGTTCCCATTAGCTTAAAAACGATGTTCTGTGGATGACCAATAAAAATTTTAAACAAAAATTTATGGTTTAAATGGCTTCGACACGTTCTTCTTGCACTTTTCTACTGATTTTTTGGTTTTCTCCTGTTTTTTTTTGTTGTTTTAATAGTCATTATACTTACTGTGATCTCATAATGAATACCTATTTCATGACAAACATAAATGTACTGCCACCGGGGCATCTTTGAGCGTTTTTATTGACTTCCGTTGAAAGCTATTGAATTTAATGTCTGTTAAAATAAAAATCATTTTTCGAAAATTTTATTTGAACAATAACAATTCCTAAATTTTTCTTGAACTGTTAGTGAGTTTCAGTATTGACTGGACCCACTTGCTTTTTACTGCGACTAAAAATATTCTGTTTAGCTGTTTTATCTATCTATCTATCTAGCTATTGGTTATATGACTTCAATGACAAAGATTTCAATTTTTTTAAATTTTTTTTTTTGGATTTTTTGAATTATTGGTCACTTTTGAACTCTTTATCACATTATCCAAAGATTATTGTAATCCAATTGGCTTAGAGAGGACGTTCAGTGGATCACAGAGAAAGTTTTCAGAGAATAGCTAATGGTTTAATTGTCTTCGACACTTTCTTCTCGCATTTTTCTACTGAATTTTAGTTTTTGCTGTTTTTGTTATTGTTTTCTGTCATAAGACTTATTGTGATGTCTTTTTAACTATCTATGCATGACAGACATCATTTTCCTCCCTATGGGTTATATCTGAGCATCGTCATTGAGCTCCGATGAAAGATTGAGTTTACTGGCTGTTAAGGGTTTAAAAATAATTTTTCGAAACTTTTTTGAAATTCAACCATTCCTAATTTTTTTTCGTGAATACTCTTGGTCATTGTTGGTTCTAACAGAATCCATTTCCGTTCTACTATAGCCAAAATTATTCTGGTTAGCGGTTTTATCTTCTACCTATTAGTTTTAAAACATCAATGCCACGAGAATTCATATTTTTTTTGGGTACTTTATTTTGTTTTTCGATCCTTTTGAAATCTTATCACATCATCTTACTGCTGAGAGTCCCTATTGGTTTAGGGAAGAAGTTCAACGGATCATAAATAAAGTTTTCAGGGAAGAGCTTATGATTTGAGTTGCTTCGACATTTTCTCTCTCTGTTGTTGTTTTCATAGTCATTAACTTGTTGTAAGGTCTTATTGATGAAATACGATTGGCAAAAAAACTTATTGTCCCCTCGAGGCATCATTTATTGTATATACTGGCTTCCGTTGAAGGCTAATGAATTTAATGGCGTTGATAATACGTGTTTTCCCGCAATTTTCGTGCGTCTAATGTATTTGTTTATATTTGTTGATTTTTTGAAATTATATTGATAAAAAAGGTTTTCCCATTGCTCCTGAAAAATTAATTTAAAATTGAAGAGTGTTTAGTGAAAAGTTCATTTTTTTAATGCCTTCGAACCTTTTGTCGCTCAATTTTTTTTTCCTGAATTCGCTGTTTTTGTTCTTTAGGTAGCCGTAAATTGCTCACAGATCTCATAGGCTTGTAATTGAGGACTGAATGAATGATGTTGCTCGAAACATTCAGTATATAGCGAATAGGTTCCTTTCGTCAAATTTAACTTCTATTCATCAATCAGATGTCCCATCGAATTTCGTGTATTTCAAGAAATAACATATATATTGATATTATGTGCCACTGTTGTTTCGTTTTTCTGAACGTTTATTGAATGGCCATTTTTTGCGTTTCTTTTTCTCTTCCTTCAGAACAATCGCGTAATAACAGATCCCAATGGTTTTTAAATGTGGCCCAAGTAAACTTATTTAATCTTTCAGTATAAATCCTTCAACTGAAATAGCAGAAATAACAACTGAATTAAAAATACATATTCAGATGATAGGTATTGATTTTAATGGTAGCAAAGGTTTGTGTTTTCGCAAATCGTTTGTAATTTTTTGAGTTTCTCTTTAGTTTGTTTCTATGGCATAGTCTGACCACAGACGGGTGCTTTTGGTTTTGTAATGACTTTTTAGTAATTTATCAAGGATTTTTTTATTAAAAACCAATGTTTTTTAAGATTTTTGAATTTTCTTGGTGCAAAAAATGTTGATTAATTTTTAAGTTTCGCCTCACTGTTCGTTCTTTTTGTCGGCTTGTTACCTAGTCTCGTTAAGAAAACTTTTCATCTGCTGTATAGTTAGTAAAAGGTAAACTTGTGTAGTTAAGGTTTTATCTGACTGCATTTTGACGTTGTTACCAGGTGCTTTTAAATTTAGATATTCATTTTTTGCCGCCAAAATTTTGTTGGTGCTATTTTTTTTCTAGTCTCTTCAATGTCAGGTCACGTTGGTGCTGTAATGAAGCATGGCATTAGTAATTCAATTAGTAGATAGAATGTGTAACGATTGTTTTAAACTCAAACATCTATTTTTGTTATCTCTTGATTTGGTTGACATTTTAGTCAAAAATGTAGATGAGCTCGGGTCGGAACATCATGTGCGAACGCACATTAACGAGCCGCCTTGTTTTCTATTACAGATCACTACCGTGCTGGTCACAAAACGCACTTCAAATATACTTGCGTAAGTATACCATAATGTTGACACTTCGTAGAGGCTGTAATAGGAAAAATTCAATTACGAAAAAGATTTATCACAACTCAGATCGGAAAAAATAGATATCAATTAACGATCTTCAATTTCGTGACGAAAAAAATGTTCTCTAACTATTTTTTCTTTGTTTCTTACCGTTTTTCGACCTGTGTCTTCCTGATTGCTTCTTGGATTCATACTTTTGTTCCACACAAATGAATCTTTTGCTTGAGTTACTTTGGAAATGAATTGAGTTACTTTGGAAATGAATTGAGTTACTTTGGAAAACCGCGCAAAAAGCTAATCCTGACCTATTTGTTTCTTGACATAAGACATGTCACAAGGTAATAATAACAAGTAATAAGAAGGTTATTTTCTAATTAGTTAAGCAGATCCCATTGAAAGACAAAAAAGTGTAGTGCCAGCAGCTATGTAATTGGAGATCAAAATGTTTGCTCCTTCTTAATTCAAATATTTTTAAAAAATGCCTAACTGCTTCCAGGAGGGCTGGGATATCATTATTTAGTAGCTCTGATACAATCAAACCCACGTTGAACAAGCAGAGTTTATTGTCAAGCTATGTCGAGTCTAATTTGTTTAGTTGAAATCATTAATTTACATTAGATTGTTCTCACTCAATATATTAACAATTGATTGGTTCATTACGTTGCAAAACGTACATATGGCATTTTCGGCAATTTGATGAAATGGTGGACAATTGTAACAATACCCCGTCAATAATTGTCCACCATTTATGTCACTACTTTCACGGCTTGATTTTTGCTTAATTTTAATAACAAAACTTTAAGACACAGCTCAGAAAAGAAATTTTGTTAATTACCATACCTTGAGCGCGTTTAAAGCAGCGTGGTCTTCTAAATCCACAATTATTATAAAGAATTAATTGATTTATTAGCAATCAATCAAGCTTTCATTGATATCTGCTTAATTTGCACTTTGTTAGCAATTTTCTTTCGACGATAGATCAAAAACACAAATTGTGGACAAATGTGACGGATATTTCCAAAATTTCACAAATTTGAACTAAGTTCGCCTTCCTGTCACCGTTTTTTCACGTCAAATTATCACTCTAAATTTAAAAAATGGGCCGTGAAAAATCTCGACAAAATTAATCAAATTTTTATGTTTTTGTGTAAATGTTGCGGCGTAATAAAATTACGCAAAAAAATATTATTCGACTAACTGTAAGGTGTAGTGCGTTAACGTCACTGATTTTCAAGTGATAATTGATTTGCAAACAGTGCTGCTCGTTTTCGGTTTTTTGTGTTTTGTGGATTATAGCCATTTGAAGATAGGATTTTTCAAACTTAAAGTTAAATTAATTGGACCTGTTATTTTGCTGTTTTTTTATCTGCTGCCTCTTTAGCACTAAACGTGCTGCGACTTTTAAAAGTGTTCTCGTTGTAACCAATTTGCTTGAAATTGTAGTTTGTTTTTAATAAAACTAAACAATCGTCAGTTTTGAAACAAAAATTGAAAACACAAAATAAATTCTTTTTCATTGGCTAAAGAATAAATCTTAATTTGTCAATTGTTCATACCTGGCAACTTTTCATGGACAATACAATTTTGTGCCACGTTGGCAAAATCTGACTCTCTACTAAAAAAGTTTTGATCAACAGGCTGAATTAAATTAAGTATATTTTAGTATTCCTATGGAATAAGAATAATTCAGACGTTTTGCTGCAATATTTACAATTAAATGATTTTGAATTACAATATTCGTGCATTTTACTTTTTATATTG
>NW_027453348.1:0-37945 GCF_964194025.1 Convolutriloba macropyga | reverse complement strand
ATATATATATATATATATATATATATATATATATATAT
This sequence comes from Convolutriloba macropyga, assembly GCF_964194025.1. Taxonomy (NCBI): domain Eukaryota; kingdom Metazoa; phylum Xenacoelomorpha; order Acoela; family Convolutidae; genus Convolutriloba; species Convolutriloba macropyga. Next base: position 37,907 of record NW_027453348.1, on the reverse strand, counting down.
ATATATATATATATATATATATATATATATATATATATATATATATATATATATATAATATATATATATATATATATATATATATATATATATATATATATATATATATATATATATATATATATATATATATATATATATATATATATATATATATATATATATATATATATATATATATATATATATATATATATATATATATATTAAAGCATACACGCCAGAATCCACTCTCATATACAAATTTATTTCTAAACTGTCTATTATCCGGTATTATTCAATACTGTGACTGAAGGGGAAGTAGTTTAAAGCTTCTTATATCTTTATTTCCCCTTCATCATTCTTAATTTAGCAGGCAGTTTAATCCAATTCTTGCGTTTGAGAATCAGAGATTTTCATCCTCATTCCGATATTAACTCAATTTGAAATCGATTTTCGAACTATAATATGTGGTGTACGCATTTTGTGCGGCAAGCCCAGGTCTGGGTACAGACCTATGAAAAGACAATGCTCGACCAAAATGTACTATGAAAATACCAAACTCGACTCATTTGATCTATGAAAAGATCTTAGCTGGACTTGAAAACATTCTGGGTTTCAACTCGACTCAGATCTTTCGCAAAAAACTTAAGCTGGACCCCAAGTCTTTTGAAAGGCTTTCTCTCGACCCAAATTTTGGGCTGGACTTAAGCTCTAGACATTGTTTGCAAACAAAGTTGAGTTGAAGTCTTTTCATGGGTCCATAATTGGTCTTTTCACAAGTTTGCTTTTTGCCATTAAAAAATTACGCGCAGAATTGCATATAACGTGGTCATCATTTATGCTCCTTCATCGTTTACGATTCAGAAGAACCACAAGTTCTCAAAAACCTGCATTATATTTTAAAAAGATAGCTCATTATTTTGGAAGGGAAAACAAACTGAATAACGCCGAAATTTTGCCATGGCTGATGGGACTAGGGCCAACACACTTAAGCTAGTTGGCTTCACTGAATCAAGTAATGTTGTAATTTACTCAAGCTACCATAATTCTTTAACTTAAGATTTGACAAAATTCATAAGGCTTTTAGCGCTTTTTGAACTGTTTCCATAGTCGGACTGCTTTGGGGCGAAGCTATTTAGAATTGCTCTGTTTCTGCTTCTATATATATATATATATATATATATATATATATATATATATATACATATATACAGAAGCTGAAAAAATATAAAAATTTTGAATTCTGAAAAAAAACTTATGAAAAGACTTATGATGGGACCCATGAAAAGACCTCAATTCGACTTTGTTGGTTAAGAAATGACAAAAGGTGGACCCATGAAAAGAAGGTAGCTGGACTTTCCTCGTGTAAAGATTTTAGTTCGACACATGAAAAGATATTAGTTCAACTTTAACTAGGAAGTTCCACCGAAAATTTATAGTCAATATTGTCTCCCCCTACAAGACTTTTTAAGTCTTTTCATAAGTCCAAGCCTAGGCCTGGGATATGAAATACACTAACTCATCATTATAATCAGGCGCCTTATTCTATGGAAATCTATTCCGAGGTAGATGAGAAGTGTAATATAACATGAAAAGTGAAAAAAACATGAAAAATGAGACATTATTTCTATGGCATAAAATGGGAGACATTGCTCAATAAAGATCCAGAGCAGTAGAACAAACCAAAAGATAAAATGTCAATTATTTGTTCACATTATGTAATGACAATGAAATCTAAATTATGCAATAAGAATCAGCAATAAAGTATACATATTATGATTTCGATGTATGCTTGTGCCTCGAATTCTTTGAAACGCATCTAGATTGTAATGAAGGTTCTACAATTATTCTAACTTTGCAACGGTTGTAAGCCTTAAAGCGGCCTCCAAAAGAACGTTCAAGTCACTTGTAAAAACATTTGCAAAAAAAGTATTTGATAAGATTGCAAATATTTTTTAAAGATAAGATACACAAAGTTTTTCTCCTTAAATTGAGTGGAGTTTACATCATTTTTCGGAGACGATAACACAAATATTTATACCCGGGTGAATTTTCGTAAGAAATGCGGTGAAATGCAGTGAAAAAGAAATAAATTTCACAGCGTATTTCCTACATCTTTTTGCGATGAATGCGATGAATCGTGGTGAATTATTTATTTTCACGGCGTTCTTGTTATTCTTACAAAAAAAGAATCTTTCCTACACGGGTTCGAATCTCTGACCGCCTTTATGCCTTCAACTGCTTATTCCACTGCGTCAACTGTCACGTAGTTCATTGATATTTCATAGGACTTTAAATCAGATTGAGTAAACGTTGGAACGCAAATGCGGTGAGTTTTTGTTAGAAATGTGGTGAATTTCGCGGTGAATTTTCGTAAGAAACACGGTGAAATGTGGCTAATTATTTTTTTGACCGCAATCATCGCAATCACCCCAATTCTTATCAAATTTGACTGCATCATCGCATTTCTTACAAAAATTTGCGCAAAAACCTCGACCCAGGTATGTTAACACATGCACTTTCAATATTTCCTCTGAACTGCAATTTTATATTGCTAATTTAATGAAAAAAATATAGCGAAGCAAAGAAATGTAAATTTAACTAATGCCCAGAAACAAGTAACGTAATTTCTTTAACAGAAAGTCTATTACAATTTTGGAAAAATAAAGACCGGAAGTGTAGTTAGTTTACTCGAGTTTGTAACTTTTTGCACGACGACTTTTCATGATAAGGGTCAAGATATTTTTATCCTCATTCCGATATTAACTGAATTTGAAATCGATTTTCGAACTTTAATATGTAGTGTATGCATTTTGTGAGGCAAGCCCATGTCTGGGTACAGCCCTATGAAAAGACAATGCTCGACCAAAATGTACTATGAAAATACCAAACTCGACTCATCTGATCTATGAAAAGATCTTAGCTGGACTTGAAAATATTCTGGATTTCAACTCAACTCAGATCTTTCGCAAAATTTAGCTGGACCCAAAGTCTTTTGAAAGGTTTTCTCTCGACCCAAAATTTGGGCTGGACTTAAGCTCTACACATGGTTTGCAAACAAAGTTGAGTTAAAGTCTTTTTATGGTTCCATAATTTGTCTTTTCATAAGTTTTGTTTTTGCCATTAGAAATTTACGTGCAGAATTGCATATAACGTAGTCAGCCTTTATGCTCCTTCATCGTTTGCGATTAAGAAGAACAACAAATTCTCAAAAACCTGCATTATTTTTTAAAAAGATAGCTCATTATTTTGGAAGGAAAACAAACTGAATAAAGCCGAAGTTTTGCCATGGCTGATGGGACTAGGGCCAATACACTTAAGCTAGCTGGTTTCACTGAATCAAGTAATGTTGTATTATACTCAAGCTACCATAATTATTTAGCTTAAGATTTGACAAAATTCATAAGGCTTTTGGCGCATTTCCAACCGTTTCCAAGGTCGGACTGCTCTGGTGCAGAGCTATTTAGACTTGCTCTGTTTCTACTTATATATATATATATATATCTATATATATATATATACAGAAGCTGAAAAAAAGTATAAAAATTTTGAATTCTGAAAAAAACTTATGAAAAGACTTATGATGGACCCATGAAAAGACCTCAATTCGACTTTGATGGTTATGAAATGACAAATGGTGGACCCATGAAAAGAACATAGCTGTACTTTCCTCGTAAAAAGATTTTAGATCTACCCATGAAAATATATTAGTTCGACTTTAACTAGGAAGTTCGACCGAAAAATTATATTCAGTATTGCCTCTCCCTACAAGACTTTTTAATTCTTTTCATAAGTCAAAGCCTAGGCCTGGGAGATTAAATACACTAACTCATCATTATAATTAAGCGCTTTATTCTATTGAAATCTCTTCCGAGGTAGATGAGAAGTGTAATATAACATGAAAAAAGAAAAAAAACATGAAAAGTGAGACATTTATTTCTATGGCATAAAAGGGGAGATATTGCTTAATAAAGAGCAGAGCAGTAAAACAAACCGAAAGATAAAATGTCAATTATTTGTTCACATTATGTAATGAAAATGAAATTTAAATTATGCAATAAGAATCAGCAATAAAGTATACAAATTATGATTTCGATGTATGCTTGTGCCTCAACTTCTTTGGAACGCATCTATCTTATAATGAAGGTTCTGAAATTATTCTAATTTTGCAACGGTTGTAAAATTTAAACCGGCCTCTATAAGAACGTTCAAGTCTCGTGTAAAAACTTTTGCAAAAAAATATTTGATAAGATTGCAAATATTTTTTAAAGATAAGATACACAAAGTTTTTCTCCTTAAATTGAGTGGAGTTTACATCATTTTTCAGAGACTATAACACAAATATTTATACCCGGATCGAGATTTCGAAAGACATGAGGTGAAATGCGGTGAAAACGGAATGATTTTCACCGCGTATTTTCTATATCTTTTTGCGGTGAATGTGGTGAATCACGGTGAGTTATTTGTTTTCACGGCGTTCTTGGTATTCTTACAAAAAAGAATCGTTCCTACACGGGTTCGAATTTCTGACCTCCTGCATGACTTCAACTGCATATTCCACTGCACCAACTGTCACGTAGTTCTTTGATATTTTATAGGATTTTAAATCAGATTGAGTAAACTTTGGAACGCAAATGCGGTGAATTTTTGTTAGAAATGCGGTGAATTTTGCGGTGAATATTCGTAAGAAAAGCGGTGAAATGTGGCTAATTATTTATTTTTCAACCCAATCATCGCAATCACTCCAATTCTTACAAAATTTGACCGCATCATCGCATTTCTTACAAAAATTTACTCAAAAACCCCGACCCGGGTATGTTAACACATGCACTTTAAATATTTCCTCTGAACTGCAATTTTTTTGCTAATTTAATGAAAAAAATATAGCGAAGCAAAGAAACGTAAATTTAACTAATGCCAATCGAAAAAATAATGGCCGAAAGTGTAGTTAATTTACTCGAGATTGTAACTTTTTTGCACGACGATATATCAAGATAAGAGTTAAAGGCATCTGTTAAATTCGTAACGCAAAGCCAAAGAGTTAGCAGGAGACATAGTATTCCGACAGGAGGGGGTTTGCGCCAAGATTGCTTGATAAAAAGCACGAGGAGACTAGAAATCATGTCCTAAAATATTTAGGAGTCAAAGGATGAAAATGAGACTTAAATGAAAGAGTTAAAAATGAAAAAGAAATTAAGTAGGGCAAGAAATTTCAGACTAACGACGGCAGGTCTGTAAATTGAAATTGAGACTACTTCGAGGTTAATACAGAACTTTTTTCCTTACTTTGTAGTGGGGAATACCAATTTTCTTTCGAATAAATATAAAAAACTACACTGCGCAGATACATTGACGTGCTTGAGATTGCTCTAATATTAATCAAGTGCGATGGAATTTACCGAATTTAGACTGTTTCAACAAATACCTCGCTTTTCTGAGACAAAAAATAGGTTTTTGAACAGCCTAACTAGTTTACACAGCCTACTGTGGCGTTTTATGAAAAAATTCCAGAAATTTTCCACATAGGACTACCAAAAAAATGATAATTGTATTTCGATTTCTTGAGCACAAAAAAGGGTGTTTTTTGACAGTTTTAGTGTTCCTAATAAACTTTCTATAATCTTTTTATAATTACTTATTAACTGTTTATCACTTAGTATGATTACATCAACCCGTGTAATTAAAAAAATGAGGTTTTTTGCCTGACTATTTTGTACCCTTGATTCTTTAAATGGTCGAAATTTTGACATGGCTGATGGGAATAGGGCCAATACACTTAAGCAACCTGGTTTCATTGAATCAAGTAATGTTGTAACATACACAAGCTGCCATAAATCTTTATCTCAATATTTGTCAAAATTCATGCGGCTTTTGGCGTTTTTCCAATTGTTTCCAAAGTCGGACTGCTCTGGTGCAAAACTATTTAGACTTGCTCTGTTTCTGCTTATATATATACAAAAGCAGAAAAATATAAAGATTACGAATTCTGAGAAAAAAACTTATGAAAAGACTTTTGGTGGACCCATTAAAAGACCTCAATTCGACTTTGTTGGTATGAAAGGGCTAAAGGTGGACCCAAGAAAAGAATTTAGCTGGACTTTCCTCGTGAAAAGACTTTACATCGACCCATGAAAATATTTTAGTTCGACTTTAACTATGAAGTTCGACCGTATAAATATAGTCAATATTGCCTCCACTACAAGACTTTTTAAGTCATTTCATAAGTCGAAGCCTAGGCCTGGAGATGAAATACACTAACTCATCATTATAATCAAGCGCCTTATTCTATTGAAATCTCTTCCAAGGTAGATGAGAAGTGTAATATAAAATGAAAAAAGAAAAAAACATGAAAATTGAGACATTTATTTCTAGGGCATAAAAGGGGAGATATTGCTTATTAAAGAGCAGAGCAGTAAAACAAACCGAAAGATAAAATGTCAATTATTTGTTCACATTAAGTAATGACAACGAAATCTAAATTATGAAATAAGAATTAGCAATAAAGCATACATATTATGATTTCGATGTATGCTTGTGCCTCAACTTCTTTGGAACGCATCTAACTTATAATGAAGGTTCTAAAAATAATCTAATTTTGCGACGGTTGTAAACTTTAAAACGGCCTCTAAAAGAGCGTTCAAGTCACTTGTAAAAACTTTTGCAAAAAAGTATTTGATAAGATTGCAAATATTATTTAAAGGTAAGATACACAAAGTTTTTCTCCTTAAATTGAGTGGAGTTTACATCATTTTTCAGAGACGATAACACAAATATTTATACCCGAGTCGAGATTTCGAAAGATATGCGGTGAAAAGCGGTGAAAAAGGAATGATTTTCACCGCGTATTTTCTATATCTTTTTGCGGTGAATGTGGTGAATCACGGTGAATTGTTTGTTTTCACGGCGTTCTTGGTATTCTTACAAAAAAGAACTAATCCTACACGGGTTCGAATTTCTGACCTCCTGCATGACTTCAACTGCTTATTCCACTGCACCAACTGTCACGTAGTTCTTTGATATTTCATAGGATTTTAAATCAGATTGAGTAAACGTTGGAACGCAAATGCGGTGAATTTTTGTTAGAAACGCGGTGAATTTCGCGGTGAATATTCGTAGGAAAAGCGGTGAAATCTGGCTAATTATTTTTTTTTCAACCCAATCATCGCCATCAACCCAATTCTTACAAAATTTGACCGCATCATCGCATTTCTTACAAAAATTTACTCAAAAACCCCGACCCGGGTTTGTTAACACATGCACTTTAAATATTTCCTCTGAACTGCAATTTTTTGCTAATTTAAGGAAAAAAATGTAGCGAAGCAAAGAAACGTAAATTTAACTAATGCCAATCGAAAAAATAATGGCCGGAAGTGTAGTTAATTTACTCGAGATTGTAACTTTTTTGCACGACGATATTTCAAGATAAGAGTTAAAAGCATCTGTTAAATTCGTAACGCAAAGCCAAAGAGTTAGCAGGAGACATAGTATTCCGACAGGAGGGGGTTTGCGCCAAGATTGCTTGAGAAAAACCACGAGGAGACTAGAAATCATGTCCTAAACCATTTAGGAGTCAAAGGATAAAAATGAGACTTAAATGGAAGAGTTAAAAAAGAAAAAAAAATTAAGTTGGGCAAGAAAGTTCAGACTAACGACGGCAGGCCTGTAAACTGAAATTGAGACTACTTCGAGGTTAATACAAAAATTTTTTCCTTGCTTTGTAGTGGGGAACTCCAATTTTCTTTCGAATAAATATGAAAAACTACACTGCGCAGACATATTGACGTGCTTGATTTTGCTCTAAAATTAATCAAGGGCAATGGAATTTACCGAATTTAGATTTTTTCAACAAATACCTTGCTTTTCTGAGACAAAAAATAGGTTTTTTAACAGCCTAACTAGGTTACACAGCTTACTGTGGCGTTTTACGAAAAAATTCCAGAAATTTTCTACATAGGACTACCAAAAAAATGATAATTGTGTTTCGATTTTTGAGCACAAAAAAGGGTGTTTTTGACAGTTTTAATGTTCCTAATAAACTGTCTATTATCTTTTTATGTTTACTTATTAGCTGTTTATCACTTGGTATGATTACATCAACCCGTGTAATTAAAAAAAATGAGGTTTTATGCCTGACTATTTTGTACCCTTGATTCTTTAAATGGTCGAAACATTGACATGGCTGATGGGATTAGGGCCAATACACTTAAGCAACCTGGTTTCATTGAATCAAGTAATGTTGTAATATACTCAAGCTGCCATAATTCTTTATCTCAATATTTGACAAAATTCATAGGGCTTTTGCAGTTTTTCCAATTGTTTCCAAAGTCGGACTGCTCTGGTGCAAAACTATTTAGACTTGCTCTGTTTCTGCTTATATATATATATATATATATATATATATATATATATATATATACAGAAGCAGAAAAAATATAAAAATTTTGAATTCTGAGAAAAAACTTATGAAAAGACTTTTGGTGGAGCCATGAAAGGACCTCAATTCGACTTTGTTGGTTATGAAACGGCTAATGGTGGACCCATGAAAGGAACTTAGCCGGACTTTCCTCGTGAAAAGACTTATGATCGACCCATGAAAGTATATTAGTTCGACTTTAACTATGAAGTTCGACCGTATAATTATAGGCCTGGGAGATGAAGTACACTAACTCATCATTATAATCAAGCGCCATATTATATGGAAATCTCTTCCGAGTTAGATGAGGAGTGTAATAAAACATGAAAAGTGAAAAAAAAACATGAAAAATGAGACATTTATTTCTATGGCATAAAATGGGAGACATTGCTCAATAAAGAACAGAGCAGTAGAACACACCGAAAGATAAAATATCAATTACTTGTTAACATTATGTAATGACACTGAAATCTAAACTTTGCAACAAGAAGTAGCAATAAAGTATACATATTATGATTTCGATGTATGCTTGTGCCTCAACTTCTTTGGAACGCATCTAACTTATAATGAAGGTTCTACAAATATTCTAGTTTTGCGACGGTTGTAAACTTTAAAACGGCCTCTAAAAGAATGTCCAAGTCACTTGTAAAAACTTTTGCAAAAAAGTATTTGATAAGATTGCAAATATTATTTAAAGATAAGATGCAAAAAGTTTTTGTCCTTAAATTGAGTGGAGTTTACATCAATTTTCAGAGACGATAACACAAATATTTATACCCTGGTCGAGATTTGACGGTGATTTTTCGTAAGAAATGCGGTGACGTGCGGTGAAAAAAAATCATTTTCACCGCGTATTTCTTACATCTTTTTGCGTTGAATGCGGTGAATCGCGGTGAATTATTTATTTTCACGGCGTTCTTGGTATTCTTACAAAAAAGAATCTCTCCTACCCGGGTTCGAGTCTCTGACCGCCTGCATGCCGCCAACTGCTTATTCAACTGCGCCAACTGTCACGTAGTTCTTTGATATATTCATAGGACTTTAAATCAGATTGAGTAAACGTTGGAACGCAAATGCGGTGAATTTTTGTAAGAAATGCGAAGAATTTTGCGGTGATTTTTTGTATCAAACGCGGTGAAATGTTCTGAATTATTTTTTTTTCACTGCAATCATCGCAATTACCCCATTTCTTACAAAAATTTACTCAAAAAACTCGACCGGATAATTTAACACATGCACTTTCAATATTTGCTCTGAACTGCAATTTTGCTTTGCTAAATTAATGAAAAACATATAGCGGAGCAAAGAAATGTAAATTTAACTAATGCCAAGAAACAATCAACGTAATTTCTGTAATAGAAAGTATATTTAAAATCGAAAAAATAATGGCCGGAAGTGTAGTTAATTTACTCGAGATTGTAACTTTTTTGCACGACAATTTTTTAAGTGGTTAAAGACATCTGTTAAATTCGTGACGGGAAGCCAAAGAGTTACCAAGGGACATAGTACCCTGACAGGAGGGGGTTTGCGCCCTAGCTGGTTGATAAAAAGCACGAGGAGACTAAAAATCATGTCCTAAACTTTTTAGGAGTCAAAGGATAAAAATGAGATTTCAATGAAAGAGTTAAAAAAATGAAGGAGAAATTAAGTAGGCGAGAAAGTTTAGACTAACGAGGGCAGGCCAGTAGCATAGTAAGCTGCCTAGTGCTTGTAGGGGGGGGGGGGGTCCGGCCCCCCTACAAGAAATTTTACCTCTCAAAAAGTGATTTTCTCTAAGTCAAATCAAGTTTTTTGGCTAACTTTTGCCAGCCTGGGTGCATTCTCACCCACGCTGGCAAAACTTAACCAAAAGAACTTGATTTGACTTAGAGAAAATCACTTTTTCAGAGGTAAAATTTCTTGTAGGTGTGGTGTTCGAACCCACCACCTTACAATCACTGGGCAACTTACGGCTGTTCCAATATTCACTAGAGGATAACTGGATAGATCCTAAACTCATAGAATAATTTTTTCAAAAAACTCGAAAAACCCAAATGAGACACCTGATGCCTACAACTTGGAAAAAAATTCAAAAATTTTCAAAAATTTTTTCGAAAATTTTTCCAAGTTTTTCAAAGTCCTAAAATTGTCTGAAATGGATTTTGCGCTATGAAAGAGCACTCAAAATTGATTTTTTGTTGACTTCACTTTTTTTCACCTATGAAGTATGGGGGTCAAAACATAAAAATTTCGAATTTTTTGAAAAAAATTTTCAAAACTTTTAAAAGTCCTAAAATGGTCTGAAATGGATTTTGCGCTATGAAAGAGCACTCAAAAGTGTTCTTTGTTGACTTCACTTTTTTCACCTAGGTAGTATAGGTGTCGAAACATATAAAAATTTCGAATTTTTTCGAAAATTTTTCCAGGTAAAATTCGATCCTAAAATGGTCTGAATTGGATTTTGCGCTATGAAAGGGCACTCAAAAATGATTTTTGTTGACTTCACTTTTTTCACCTAAAGGTATAGGGGTCGAAACATAAAAATTTTGAATTTTTTCGAAAATTTTTCCAGGTAAAATTCGATCCTAAAATGGTCTGAATTGGATTTTGCGCTATGAAAGGGCACTCAAAAATGATTTTTTGTTGACTTTTAATTTCTTTGAAATAGCCTACATAAAAATAGAAGTCAAAAACTTTCTAAAAAACAATTTTGTTAAATTGATTTTTTCTTATATGAAAAAGCAACGAACCTAAGTTCATTATTTCGTTTTATCAATTGCAAATCAGCATGACAACAATTGCAACGGTAGATTTGAAAAATACTCATGAAATTTATGATCAAATAAAACTAGACTATCCGGAATACAGTGAGCGGTTTGTATGTTTTTTGGCAGCATGTCTTTATTTGGACCCAGACATCAACCTTGAAATTGTTCTCAAGTTGAGACCATATGGTGGTCTTATAGGTATAGACAACTCTTCACTAGACAAATACCTTAAGTCATATAAATTCCTTCGATTACATGCAATACTTCATGACGCATCGGGTTTTATTGCAGAACACAGTCAGAAAGGTCCTGGTTATTCATACGTTTTACCGTGTCCAATCACAAACGCCTACATTGGTCACATGACTGGATAATTGTTTTGCCTCTTCGTGAAAACATTTAAACGAAACCTATTCAGTTTGCTGGAATGTTAAAGCCAGAAGTTGTTGTCTTAGATTTTGAAAGTTTTCGTCACAAGAAATCGGGTTTTATAATTAAGGAGTTATCGATTTGCTCAAACAACTACACAGACACAATCTTGTTCCTTCCACCAGTTTTTTACAACTCACTATCCGCTAGTGAGAGAAAATCTCATCAGTGGGTTAATAGGTTCTTACACGATTTGTCGTGGAATAGTGGCAATTATCCTTACTGGTTTATATCTCAAATTTTTTTTGCAATTAAACTTCGATTTCCTTCAGGAAAGTTTTATGCTAAAGGGAAAGAGAAAACTGAATCACTGCAAACACTTTTACAGAAAGAAGTGATAGATTTGGATACCCTTTCATGCCCTAAAATTGAGGAAATTGTTACCCCAATTAAACGTTTTACTTGTGCTCTACACTCTCTTTACTAGCCTGAGAAACAAAAAAAGACATTGCGCTAAAAGAAAAGCACAGTTGTATTTCCAAGTTTTTCAAAGTCCTAAAATTGTCTGAAATGGATTTTGCGCTATGAAAGAGCACTCAAAAGTGATTTTTTGTTGACATCACTTTTTTTCACCTATGAAGTATGGGGGTCAAAACATATAAAAATTTCGAATTTTTTGAAAAAAATTTTCAAAATTTTTAAAAGTCCTAAAATGGTCTGAAATGGATTTTGCGCTATGAAAGAGCACTCAAAAGTGTTTTTTGTTGACTTCACTTTTTTCACCTAAGTAGTATAGGGGCCGAAACATATAAGAATTTCAAATTTTTTGAAGAAAATTTTCAAAATTTTTTGGAGTCCTAAAATGGTCTGAAATGGATTTTGCGCTATGAAAGAGCACTAAAAAGTGTTTTTTGTTGACTTCACTTTTTTCACCTAAGTAGTATAGGGGTCGAAACATATAAAAATTTTTTGCTTTTTTTTCGAAAATTTTTCCAAGTAAAATTCGATCCTAAAATGGTCTGAAATGGATTTTGCGCTATGAAAGGGCACTCAAAAATGATTTTTTGTTGACTTTTAATTTCTTTGAAATAGCCTACATAAAAATAGAAGTCAAAAACTTTCTAAAAAACAATTTTGTTAGATTGATTTTTTCTTATATGAAAAAGCAACGAACTTAAGTTCATTGTTTCGTTTTATCAATTGCAAATCAGCATGACAACAATTGCAACGGTATATTTGAAAAATATTCATGAAATTTATGATCAAATAAAACTAGACTATCCGGAATACAGTGAGCGGTTTGTATGTTTTTTGGCAGCATGTCTTTATTTGGACCCAGACATCAACCTTGAAATTGTTCTCAAGTTGAGACCATATGGTGGTCTTATAGGTATAGACAACTCTTCAATAGACAAATACCTTAAGTCATATAAATTCCTTCGATTACATGCAATACTTCATGACGCATCGGGTTTTATTGCAGAACACAGTCAGAAAGGTCCTGGTTATTCATACGTTTTACCGTGTCCAATCACAAACGCCTACATTGGTCACATGACTGGATAATTGTTTTGCCTCTTCGTGAAAACATTTAAACGAAACCTATTCAGTTTGCTGGAATGTTAAAGCCAAAAGTTGTTGTCTTAGATTTTGAAAGTTTTCGTCACAAGAAATCGGGTTTTATAATTAAGGAGTTATCGATTTGCTCAAACAACTACACAGACACAATCTTGTTCCTTCCACCAGTTTTTTACAACTCACTATCCGCTAGTGAGAGAAAATCTCATCAGTGGGTTAGTAGGTTCTTACACGGTTTGTCGTGGAATTGTGGCAATTATCCTTACTGGTTTATATCTCAAATTTTTATTGCAATTAAACTTCGATTTCCTTCAGGAAAGTTTTATGCTAAAGGGAAAGAGAAAACTGAATCACTGCAAACACTTTTACAGAAAGAAGTGATAGATTTGGATACCCTTTCATGCCCTAAAAATGAGGAAATTGTTACCCCAATTAAACGTTTTACTTGTGCTCTACACTCTCTTTACTAGCCTGAGAAACAAAAAAAGACATTGCGCTAAAAGAAAAGCACAGTTGTATTTCTATTGGCTGACATTCCCAGCCAATGGGTCGTCGAGTGGAAAAGGTAGCTCCTTCAGTTCTTCAAGTGAATTTATCTCCAAGTTTGACAGTATGCAGTTGCATAACGAATGATAATCAAATAAATCTATCTTTGTTCAGAGAAGATAAAGTAGAATCACGTGGGCAATCCATTCTGAGGAAACAACAGATTATTTGCAACTTATCGGAGATTGAGACACTGAAAAAATATCTTTCACTGCTTGAATACTTTCAAATGTACCATGTCTTTACAAGAGAAAATGAAAAGACTGAAACTAACCCCTTTACCTATGCACAAGTCGCCATCCCCAGTTCAAGTGAGCTTGGACGACAAAAGTCTCCCTGATGAAATCAAGCAGGTAGTCAGCAAAGGAAACGTGGAGTCAATTGTCTACTACGCAAAGGATTGTGGCATGCAATCGAACTACAAAGTGACTTACAAGAAAGAAGACAAAGGCTCTAGATATACTACTTATGAATTTTTTATGGTTGAGAGAGTTACTAACAAAATAATGAGTTAACACAAAAAAACTGATGTTTTAATTCATTTTTGATCAAAACGTCTTTTAAAATGAGTGATAAAGAAGATCAGATAGATTCCCCTGCTGGAATGGGTTTGAATGATTTAGTTTTCAATGAAGAAAATCAAGAGAGACGCTCATGGAAATTTTTTAACTCTAGACTTCCACGATCAGAAGTAGTGTATCTTACTCAAATCGTAATAATACTGTTTCTTATTGGTGTGTCCTTGATCAAACTTGTGTTTTTCCATCTTGATTGTGAAGAGTCAACATTTTGGTTTTCATTGCTTTCATGCACAGTTGGCTACGCGCTTCCTAATCCGAAGCTATGAACAAGATAATTTCAACAAGCGATAGATTGTTCATGGCTGTTTGTGGGCCATCATGCTGTGGTAAAACTGAGCTTATATTCCAAATGCTACTGAGAAACACTTTTTACCCAAAATTTAAATCAATTTACTACTTCTATCAACATGAGCAACCAAAGTTCAGCTCTATAGAGCGAAGCTCGAACATTTTTTTCACAAAGTTTTCTGAATTTGAGTTCATTTCGCAGCTGGAAAACTGTCTGCTTGTTTTTGACGATTCTTGCGAGGAAATTTTCAATGACAAAGAGTTTTCTAAACTCGCAACTGCTGGACGTCATAGAAATATTAGCGTCATTTACGTTAAACATAACTTATTCCAACAGAGTAAATTGTCAAGAAAATTGATCTCAACACAACCCACATCATTTTGTTCAAATCACCTAGAGACATACAGCAGATCACCTATATTGGCAAACAGTTAAACAACACAAGTTTTTTAAAAGAAAGCTACGAATTAGCAACAAAATTACCCTTTGGACACTTACTCATCGACTTGGATCCAAAAACTTCAGACTCCTTGCGTTATTGTTCAAATATTGTACAACCAGATCCAACCATTCTTTATCTACCTTCCTCCAAAGCGGTCATAACTAATTTAACAGATGAGAGAGAAAAAGTTATGCATGCTAAAGCAAATGGTCGAGCTGTCTGATAGTAATTTCAGAAAGTTCCTCAAAGAATCAACAAATAGTCTTATAAATTTTGTGTGCGAGTGTTTGCTCAATGTAATGAATGGCAGTGTTCCAGTCAACAGACAGTTACTAAAAAATTAAGAGGACTCATTTCAGCAGTTAATATCAATGGAAACAAGTCTGAAGAGAAAGCGATTTATTTCGACGAAAAAATCACAACTTATTAGGCAATAGCATTCTCGTGCTATCTTTACGTAAAAGTCAAATAACGCATGCAGAAGAATTTGTTTTGATCCCCAAGAGGATGTTCATATCAAAAAATCCAACCAAGGAAGAAATTGTTGATAATCCAATATATCAACAAAAAGCCACTCAGTTATCGCTACTACAAAGATCTAATCCAAATTTTGAGCAGAGCAGCGGAAAAAAAGATGCTGACACAAGCACTGATAGACGTATCACAAGAACAAGGAGTATCGGTGATGGAACAAGTGATCCAGATGATGCAAAATCAGAGTTATTTGTTAGTGATGACAGTGAAATCGAACCCGTAGTGAAAAAACGGAAAGATTCAGCCTTTGACTCAATAATGCTGGAGCTAAAACTAATGAATGAAAATAAAACAAAAAGAGCTGCAATAATCATGAAAAAAATTTTGATTCGGATGCTGTTTCTATTAGTAAAGAGAATAATGTTCTCCATATTGAAGATAAACCTCAAGGAGTGAAGGTGACAAATTTCTTGTACAATTTACAACAACCTACCAAAAAAATTAACGTGCAAAAGTATTCCAAAATATTTAGTGAACTTGATATAGCAGCTCACTTGGCTTACAATACACATGCAAAAAAAGTTCTCGGTGAGTTTTACAGCGAAGAAGAGGAAGAACAACCGACTCGAAAAAAAAGAAACAGCAACAAAAACAACCAAGAGGAATATCTGAGACAAAAGAAAAAATTGCAAAGCCAAAAGTCGATGAGAGCAAAAAGAAGACAGACGAAGACACGAGTAGAAAAAACTGGGCCTTCTATAGATGATGTGAAGAAACTTGATAACCTCTATTTAAAAGGACCTGCGTCATTTGGAAACGCAAAACGACTGCAAAATTTGAGTAAATTATCAATGAAAAAAGTAAAAATATATCTGGAAACGAAACCAACCTTCACCAAATATCGTTCACGTCGCCTCAGATTTCCAAGGCTTAAAGTAATTGTTAACGACCTAAATGAGATCTGGTCCGTAGATCTAGCATTTGTTGATAAACTTGCAAAGTACAACAGTGATGTAAAATACCTTCTTGTTGCAGTTGACTGTCTGTCAAGATATCTCAGAGTTGAACCACTAAAAAGAAAATATGCTACAGAAACTGCAGAGGCTTTCAAAAAGATGATCAAACATAAGCAACCTAAAAGAGTTTGGGTCGATGATGGTACAGGGTTCCTCGGTGCTTTCAAAGCCCTCTGCAATAAACGCGGAATTCATTTATACAGTACGTTCAGTGAGAAAAAGTCTGCTTTTGCTGAAAGAAATATACGTTCCCTCAAAAATATAATATAGAGATACTTAGAAGAAAAGTGGACCTATTCATATCTAGATAAACTGGATTCATTTGTTAAAATTATCAATTCTAGAGTTAATCGAACAATCAATCTTGCTCCAAACAAGGTCACGAAAAAAGACGTTCCGCGACTGTTATCGTTGATTGCGAATACAACATATTCTCAAAAACCAAAATTCTTTGTCGGTGATCTTGTACGAATACTGAAAAGAGAGGAGACGTTTGGAAAGGGCTACAAACAGTCATTTACAGACGAGGATTTTGAAATTTCTTCTATCCCAACATTGAACCCTCCAACGTATTCTCTTATCGATACCGATAAGGAAAATATTCAGGGTAAATTTGATCAACCCGAACTCCAATTAGTGCGAGAGTCGCCTGTGCAAAATGGCAAGTAAACGTTTTGAAGATGAATTTATTGTACATGTAATCTCCTCCGCTTCGATGGAGATCTTCGATCAAAACACATTGGCTTCATTCAGGAATTTTTTCAATGATGAAATACAACTGTCGGGAGACTGGAAAGTAGCTTTGAGTGAAATTATTTTTCCAACAAAAATAGAGCACATCACAAACGGAGTCCTAATTTCTTACAGTTTAAGTGGTTTAGAAGATCACCAACGGAATAGCTCTGGAGCTAATGTCATATCACGTCCATACAACGGTGAGCGATTAGCTTTCATGCCAGGAACTTTTGATACTGTGCCACAGTTGCTAGCTACCATTAAAAGAACTGTTGGCTTACCAATTTTTTCTTTCAGAGAAATTAAAAGTTCCGGTAAATTTGAAATTGTCTTTGGAAATTACGAGGGAATTACGTTTCCAAGCGATGAACTTCCTAGCATTATTGGTTTCAAGGGCAATCCTGATGGACGAGGAACACACATTGGTTATAAAATTGACACAATTGCAAATAAACTGATGAAAAAAGATGATACTAAGGCTTTTATGGGTGACTTTCCAGCTGATCTGTGCGCCGGGAAACATTTGATATTCATTTATACAAACATTATTGAGTATCAATACGTGGGCGATGCGAAAGCACCTTTATTACGAGTCATTGATACAAAACAACGATTGAAAAACGGTAGCGTCTGCGAGCTTGAACCAACACACAGAAAAGTTTTTTCGAATTTGGACTACAAAAAACTTCTTTCAAATACAATTCAGTCAGTTTCTATAGAACTACGCACCAAAACCGGTCAATTAGTCCCTTTTTCAGGGACCAGAAAAGTCATTTTGACGTTACAGTTTAAAAAATTTGGTGAGTAAAAGCAATGGATTCATACTACACCAATCAAGCATCTGCATTGCCTTATTTTTCTGGGCACTATAGGCAAAGAGGTAGCGGCTTTGGAGCATTAGCAAGTGGTATCGGAAGAATCGCTCTACCTATTGCCAGAAAATTTATTTTACCAGCAGCAAAACAAGTTGGAAAAGAACTTCTGTTGCAGAGCGTACCAGAGTTAATGGAAGTTGTCAGTAAAAAGAAATCTCCAAAACAAGCGCTGAAAAACACCATATCAAATACAGTCAAAAAGCAAACAGGAGGCTCATTGGCACAGCGAATGAGACAAAGACGAATGAATCGTAGACGATCTAAACGTTCAGGTTCAAAAGCGAGAAAAAGCAGCAAAAAAAGAAAGGCAGTCATTTCAAAATACAAACAGCCAAAGAGAAGTCGGTCGGATTTCTTTGCCAGAGTTAAAGATGATCAGTAATATGTTACCAACAGAGGCAACTCATAGTTCCTTGGATTTATTCGAAAAACCAGCGCTTCTCGTAACTTTTGATGGGAGCTTTTGTCAAAAAATAGGACCAGTTTAGAGTCCTAACGGACCCATGCTTGAGTTTGAGGTTGCCGGAGACAGAAATAATTTTATTGATCCGCAAAAAATTTTCCTGGAAATCAAATGCAAGATAGTTCAGGCTTCTGAAGCTGATTTAAAATATGATGCTGGAGCTGCAGCAGATGTAACCAAAACAGACGCTCCTTACTTTTGTAATAATGTTTTACCTTCACTCTTTTCTGACTGTACAGTATCTGCCAACGGACTAAAAATTTCAAATGCAAATGGAAATTATGGTCACAAAAGTTTCATTGAAACCGAATTTTCTCAAAACAAAGACGCAAAGGCTACTTGGTTGGCTTGCCAAGGTTATTCGTACGAGGATAATCCTGGAGCGATAGCAACAGCTCAAGTTAACAGACGAAAAGCTTTGGTTAGACAATCTGCTGAATGTACTTTTTATGGAAAAGTGGCAGTAGATTTTTTTTACATGTGGTCGACATCTTTTGAGTGGAGTCACCTTGCAAATTTCCTTTCGAAGACCTATAGATGATTTTGTTGTAATATCTGACGATGCTGGAAAATCATACAAAGTGAAAATTATAGAAGCTAATTTATATGAGAGAAAAATGACAATGAACGACGACGTCGTTTCTGTCATTGAAAAAGCTTTACTAATAAGCCCAGCGTCCTATCCTTACTTGGAAACTATAACAAAAACATTTCTGGCTTCTACTGGTTTGCAAAGTTGGAAACAGGAAGATGTTTTTAGCAGGGAGCCTATTCAACGTCTTGCCATTTGTCTTAACACAAATGAAGCTTTCTTAGGAAGCAAACAACTCAATCCATTTCACTTTCGTAAATTTAATCTGGAGCAGATATGTATTTATCGAAATGGACTCCCCGTTGCAGACAGCCCCATAAAAACAGCTGACGTAAAACGCTTGTACTTCAACACAATGTCAGATTTAGCCTATATTGACAATGGACATGGAATAAGTTTGTCTGAATACCCTAACCATTTTATTATGGTGTTTGATCTCACCAGCACTCAGCAGGCGTCACATGATTTTATTCACCCTGAACTTACCAATTGTTCAATTTCAATTGAACTTAAGTTTTCAGCCGCGTTGCCCAGTAATATTGAAATTTTTATGAATGGGAAAAAGCAAGTACAATTTTTATCGACTCTGCACGAAGAGTTTCGAAAAATCATATTCTTACAAATTGATGGATGAAGATGAAATAAACAACCTCGTTCAAGGATGTAAACATTTGAAGTACAAATTTCATGGTGTGTTTGCAGCTGACAATTTTCCGCTGCACTTATCTCAGAACAGTTTCATTATCTTTTTG
The DNA here is from genome assembly GCF_964194025.1 of Convolutriloba macropyga. NCBI lineage: Eukaryota > Metazoa > Xenacoelomorpha > Acoela > Convolutidae > Convolutriloba > Convolutriloba macropyga. The sequence continues at coordinate 18,053 of NW_027453348.1, read as the reverse complement.
GTGGAAAAGAAATTGTAAAAATGAGTGATGTTGAATTGATACGTTTTGCGCTTCATATGATGCTCTAACACTACTAACATGATTTGATGAAATAATTTTTTTTTCAAAACTTTATTTTTTCTTCAAAAACTAAGCGTACACACAAAACATCATTGTCAATATCTAACTTTCCATAGCCACTCACAAAAATGTCCATTATTTGACAAAAAGCACCAGAATGAGGACCATACAAAATGTTTTCAAATCTCTTTAGAGTTTCAGTTGATATCCGGTCAGTTTGTAACTGCTGATTCAATGTTTTCTCAGCATTATCCAGAGATTTGTAACCAACTATTCCACTTGGGCGGTAATTTTTGCTCAAGGCACTGCTCAAATTTGGAAAGCGCTTCTGGATGCTGGTTGCTTCTCCTTTTGTCGGCGGCGCTGAACCATTGTATTCCACAGCTAGTTCGAGTTTTTCGAAAATCTCTCCAGTTGTCTCCACTGTGGCTCCGTTAAAAAAAAGTTTTGAAGGTTGTGTACAAGCAAGAACTGCATAAAGCTTATTTCGTTTTAATATTTCCGTAGAAACGTCAGACACATCAGACAACACATGATAATGGTTAGAGGGTAACAATTCACAATAGCCGTTTTCAAAATGCATGCAAACAGCGTAATTCCGGGCAAACATTGAAGATGGTTTTTCTTCTGAAACGAAAAACCTGAAGTTTTTTCGAAATTGTTTAAAGTAAGCAGGTGAGCGCTCGTACATAGCTTCCACCATTTTCTTTACAATTTACTCTTGATCAGATAATTCGTGTTCGTCGTCTTTTTGCTTTAACTTTGGTCGTTTTGCCGGGGTTGATTTAGTTGTTGAATCAATGTCATTTGAGTTTTGAGCAGCCGCTCGAATTTTTGGAGTTTTCTTTGACAACTTTTCAAACTCTTCCAAAGTCAGGGTTATTCTTTGTTGAAGTTCATAGTCATGTTCACCATTTTTGAATAATTTTAGAAAGATATAAGTTCCTGTTCTTTCATATGTTTTGAGCGTGACTCGAATCAGCGTTTTTCATTCTTAGAAACGTCGAAATGAGCGTCTCCAAACTCGGCCATTTTTTCAGCTGTGAATGTCATTCTGATTTTGTTGAAATTTGAAATTTGTTCGACTGTTCTTCTTCAAGAAATAGTGTATAATGTCTCCCCTGGTGAAAGTAAAACTCAACAATTTTTACATGGTGCTAAAAATAGAAATGTTCAACTGATAAGAGTTTTGTAAAGGGCTAATATTAAGGAGAATAATTGTTTCATGGTACTGATTAGCGTTTTAGAACCACACGTGTTCTTTCACACACATTGTACGTAGAGCAGTCCGCTTAAGGTCATAAAACCGGGTCAGACGGATTACATGTTTGTTCATTTCACCATTCAGCGCTAATGTTTAATGAAAAACACTTGTAACCTTAGGTTTTGAACAGTAAACCATGGAGCAAAACTCTTATTTAATAGCTCTAACTAAAATAATTTCATGGGTTTACTTTATTATCAGTCATAAAACCCATGCCAAGACCACCACGACTAAGGCAAATAAAACTTCTCTAGTTTTATGTTTTTCCAGTTTACCTACTAAGTTAATCACATGAGTACAAACTTCCAACTCTGTAAGTTGTGAACCGAATTCTGGTAACCCACTCATTCACTTTTTTACTTGCGATTGAATAACAGCAAACCGACTGCTCCATTTATTTCTTGATTTCTTTGAACTGTTTGTTTCAATTTCTGATTTTCCCAAAAATACAAAATTCACCAAAACTGAAATATCTAGAAATGTCTTATTATATTCTGTGTGAAAGCGAAAGCTCCTGGGAACGGACAAATGCGTATCAAACTTTTTACGAAAATTTTACTGTCCTCATACAACAGAAGAAAATCAATGAGAAGGATGTTTGGAATACCCAACAACATTGCATGATTCCAAAAATCTTTCTAAACTTTCTATCTCAACTTCCTGATAAACCGTCATCAGATTCGATCGAAGGATCGTACATCACGTCAGGTGGTTTTATTCCTCCCTCGAAACTGGAGGATCCTCTTGTGGCTTACGATATAGTTAATTTACCTGCTCCGGTCAAGAAAATTTTGTACAAATACGACTGTGATACAGTTCCATTCTTTGAGAACCAACTAGGTGTTACCCAAGCTTGCGATGATCTTGCTGACTTATGGGGGCTACCTCGATCACCTGAGTAACCCTCAGCACCAACACCAGCAGTTACTCCAGCGATTGATCCGAGTCCAGCTGTATCCCCAGCCAACAGCCCATCTCTCTTTGAAAATATGAAAAGTTGAATTAGCAGCTCTCAAGAAAATTTCAGTGGTCTCCGGAGCAACCTGTCAGGTACTAACTTTGAAACTCCAATAAAAACTTAACACAACCAAGAAAATCAGGATACAGCCAGCACTTTTGAAAATACACCGGTGAACACAGAGAACCCGGAGACCATCAATGCTCCAAAGAAAAGAAAATCAACGACCCGTGTGAGAGAGCTGTTTGAAAACTCAGACTAACAGAAAACTTTCTTAAAACTGGAACAATTTCAGTTAACACAGTTATCTCCTACTCTTTGGCAAAAACATTAGAAAGTTATGTACAACACTGTATGCACTACTGGATTTTGTGGGTCAAAAAAATTTGAATTTTGTACAAAGTGAAAAGCAATAATTCCACATGTGAGCGAATAATTGTTTTTAATATTGGAAGTATTTCATAAAGAATTTGTCAATATATTGAAACTAAAAAGTTCAGTGGTTTCCAAATCTAATGTTTGTTGTGTTGAAGTTTCCCAAAAACTGATTTACTTGATCTCAGATAAATTTAAATTTCTTATTTTTGGTTTTATAACAACAGAGTTTTAACAAAATATGGCTGAATGCAAGAAATCCTTAAATCTTCAAAACAGAAAACTTAAACGTACAGGTTTTGAAATAAAGTAGAATTGTTTATAACTAGAGTCAATCGGCTCACTGTGAGCGAGGTTCAAACAAACCATTTTAATATAAAAAATTTTGAAGAAAGAAGAATGAACAACAATAAATTTTCATTATTTTGGAAAAAAAATATCAAAAACCACAGAAAATATGTAAGTTATTCCATTTTTGAAATACGAATTTAATCCTCGCTTAAAGCCTTCTACTAAAACACTTTGATTTCAATCAAATGACTCACTACAGACCAACTAATATTATAATAATTTTTGGGGAAATTTTAGTATTTTCAAACATTTTTTTGTGAAAAAAATCAATTTTCTTGCATATTTATGGTAAAATCTCAAAAACTTGATAAACGATTTTAGAAATTTTCTCTGAGCGCTCATGACATTGTGTTGGAAGTCGATTGGAAGCAGTTATTTGTTCCTATGAAAAAAATTTTTCATAACAGACTAATAGCTGATTGTAGATTTTTTACCAAAAATTCAATTTTTTTGGCAAATTTTTGGTAAAATCTCAAAAACTTGATTAACGATTTTGGAAATTTTCTCTGAGCGCTCATGACATTGTGTTGGAAGTCGATTGGAAGCAATTATTTGTTCCTAAGAAAAAATTTTTTCGTAACAGATCATCAGCTGAAAATTGTTTTAACTTTTTTCGTTGTATACAATTCATTGAAGACAATTCAACTTATTTGGAAAAATTGTTGACCATTTCGGCTCCCCCCTAATAAGATACGGTTAATATTTTTGTTCTTGATCACACCTTCTTGAATACTTGGGCAATTTTTTATAATATTGTCAAGTAGCGCAGAGTTTTATTCAATATTTGGGATATAAAACATTATCAAATCTGAGAAATAAACAAATTGTTCATTGCAAAGTGGGCGTTGGAGAGGTCAGGCACAATTTCAATTGTATACTTGATCAATAGGAGTGTTCAAAATGTTTGGGAATTATACATAGGTTGCATATTCAATAAAACAAGCAGAAATTCAACTTTGGTTAAATGCTTAGGGAAACTAAACTATAAAATTGCTCAAGTTTATCATGTTTTGCGCCAACCCATACTTATAACTGAACCAGATAAGATATATAAGAATCTGATTTCAATGTTTGATACCGAAATGCAATAAAACGAAATTCATTGGTACAATTTTGAGCTAATGTATTAGTAATTTCACTATTATTGACCTTTCAACGGAAGATAATGTTTGACATTTGATCTGTTTAGGCGTTACTGGGAGCAGCGTGTAAATTTGTATTTCTCTAACTTTCACTTTGCTCCGTTGACTGTCTCTAAACGTGTGTGCGAACACTTTCTCAAAATACTTATCAAATTCTTGCAAAATAACTCAAGCTATGAGTCTTGAATACATTGGATCTTTGACAATTCCTATTGCTTCTGAAACAAACTTTCTCTAAACAATTTCTTTATCAAATTCAAACCAACTTTTATAAAACAATTTTCTATAATTATTTCATTTTTTATAAAGCAGTTTCTAGTTTAATTACCATTTCTTACAATCTTGATCAATTAGCTTTAAAAAACAACATAATCCCTAAATACAATCAATTCTGTCAGAATGCCTCTGCAATGCACAAACTGTCTGGCTCAGTTGTCTGATGGACGAGCACTGAACAAGCATTTGCTAAGGAAGCATGACATTCATCCAAACGTGCCCACGTTCAGCTGTTTCAGTTGTGCAGAACAAGTGAAAAGTTTGCCCTCCCTACGCAAACATTCACAGGTTTCTCATCACCAACCTATTCTGAAAGTGTGTTATGCATGTCGTATGGGCTTTCAGTCAAAGTTTGACTTTGCCCGTCACATAAACAACGAACACGGTCGTTCAGTCTACGGAATGGATCCAGTTGAATCGAGCCCCGCAACGCCAGTTGTCAGCTCAATCAAGGGGGGCATCAACTACTATGAACTTCATCCTACCAGTAACGATCTAGACATCATGGAATACTTGTTCAGAAAACGAAACGAGATTGAAGAAATCATCAGAAAACACACCAATCAGTACCCTCAAAAATGCAACTGATCGTTGAGATGACCCTTCCAAAACCTGGAGAAGAAGAACCAGAAAAAGTCAGCGTCTACTTCAACACGAATACAACAACGGTATACTACACAGGTATAACTGATACCGTTTTTGAGGAACTAGTGGACAACATAGTTTCGAAGCTGGTTTCTTTTTCAAGCTATGGAAGCGGATGGCAGCTTCAGACAATTGACAAAATCACTGTCAAACTGGTGCATTATATTCCAGTGAGGGGGAGCAGCTTCATACCTCTTCCGGATAACCATCCATTGAGGAGAGACTCCAATCTCCTCAACATACACAACGCAAATGATGACAAGTGCTTTCTGTACTGTTTCACTGCTGGGTATAATCTTGTCTATTTGAAAGAGAAGTTGGAACCGCCTAGACCCTGCTTCGGACCCAGGACAAATATTTTGACATATAGCAGCGAGAACCCTTCAACAAAGCAACCGATTGGTGAATTTGATATGCCGATGAGTCTGTTGGACATTTCGAAGTTCGAGGATTTAAACGAAGTTCAGGTCAACGTTTTCAGGTAACCCCACTTCTTTGCAATAGTTATCCAAAAATACACACAAAAAACTTTCTTAAGAAAAGAACCAGCTAATGAAATTAATTGATGTAAAAAAAATAAAAAACCGTGTTCGCTAACTAAAGCTCTCGCAAAAAAAATTGTTTTTTGGTATGAGTCAAAACAACTGGTGCCTTTGAGACTCTCCGCTGGAAAAAATTATCCGTTCCTTCTTGACTTACTTCTACTCAGCAATGGAGAAACTTACCATTATATTTTGATAGTAAACTTACACAAACTCATCTCAAAAATTAGTGGAAAAAAATACCGTGAAAGAAGTTATCTGGGTCGAAACTGTTTCCACATTTGTTCTTCCATTTAATACTTCAACACTCATCAGCAAAAATGTCTCGAACAAGGTTCGCTACAAATAACTATGCCTAGTTTAACTAAAAACAAAGTGACATTCAAAAATTTTGCTGCGAGGTGGTTTTCACCCTTTGTGATTTACTTGGACCTTGAATCATTGATAGTTCCAGTAGCAACAGTGAAAAATCATCCAAATGTCTTCAGTACTCATGCTTTAGAGAAACATTTACCATGCAGTTATTGCTTAATGGTCATAGAGCGAGGAAACCCTGAACCCATACACTTTGACATCTATACAGGTCCTGACTGCATGGAGAGATTTTTGTCCAAGATCGAGAAGCTAGCAAAATTCTTTTATCATCAGAAGAGGAAGTGTCCCATCTTCATTGGAACACCACCTTCAAAAACATTTCATACATGTTGTTGGATTTGCGATGTTCCCTTTGAAACTGATGATGAAAAAGTTCTGGATCACTGCCATTTTCGGGGACAATTTCTGGGTTATGCTCACAATGAGTGCAACTTGAAGCGCAGAACACTTGATTATACGCCAGTTATTGCTCATAATATGATGAACTATGATCTTCATCACATTGTTAAAACCCTGCACTCCGCAACAGCAAATGTAAAGATTGAAGTGATACCCAAGAACGATGAAAAGTTCATTGCTTTGAACTATGGCGTATACATTGAGACTAGAAGGCGAAAACGAGACGAGGTTGCTATCTATGAGTACATACGATTCATTGACGGTTTCAAATTCATGCCCAGCAGCCTGAGTAAATTAGTACAGACTCTGCCACAAGACAAATTCACAATCTTGGATAACTTTTATCGTGGATATAGTCATGATCAACGTGAGCTGCTAAAACACAAAGGAAACTTTCCCTACTCTTATGTAGATAGTTTTGACAAACTAAATGAACTCGAACTTCCTGGTATACAACACTGGAAAAACAGCCTGAAGGATAACAGCATCGACATAACGTATGCGGAACTTGATCAGCTGAAAAAAGTTTTCAGAGAATTCAATTGTGAGAACCTAAAGCAATTTCTAGAGCTGTACCTCACTGGAGACGTTCTGCAACTGGCATGTTGGTTTGAAGAGTTGAGGTGTGTATGCTATAAAACATACTCGCTTGACTGCGCGCAATTTTACACCGCCTCAAATCTCGCAGGCAGCGCATGTCTAAAAGTGTGCCAACCACAACTTGAGCTTTTGACTGACTGCGAGCTGCTTGATATGACTGAAAGAATGATTCGTGGTGGGGTAGCATCAGTATTCATCTCAAGGCTAGAAAGGGCTAACAGTCTTTCACTGCCCAACTATGATGAGTCAAAAGAACTGGCATCGAACATTTATATCGATGCAAATAATCTTTATTGCGGGGTTATGTTCAACTATCCACTACCTGAGAAAGCGTTCGAGTTGGTAACCGAAATAACTCTTGAGGAAATTCTCCAAAAAGACGATAAAGGAGAGATTGGGTTTGTTGTTGAAGTGGACCTGGAATATCCGGATGCGATTCATGAGAAGCATTCGGATTTCCCAATCATTTCTGACAAACAACCAATTGACCCGTTGGAGCTCAGTGAGTACCAGACCCAAATGAAAAACGCACTGAATGTTTCAGCAACAAAAAAAAAACAAACAATCTCAGACAAACCTTTCATCCTAAGTCTCATTACGTTACCCATTTCAGAAACCTGAAATTTTTTTTTGAACAAGGAATTATAGTAACAAAGATTCATAAAGCTATCAAGTTCCAACAATCAAAGTGGTTATCAACTTATGTTGAATTAAATACCCAAAGGCGACAAGAAGCAACATCAAAACTTGACCAGGATTTCTTCAAGCTAATGACGAATTCGACATTTGGTAAACTTTGTGAAAGTTTATGGTATCGAGTTACTGTAACTTTTGTCCGCACTGAAGACGAACTTTTAAAAGCTATATCTGAAGGTGTTATTAGGACTATAAAATTTATTGACGAAAATCTGTCGCTCATTACCAAAAAGAAACAGAACATAATGTGGAACAAGCCTACCATAGTGGGCGCATGTATTTTGGAACTGTCCAAACTTTTCATGATGGACTTCCATTATAATGTGATGAAAAAAAAACTTCATGTCATCTTTTATACTCCGACACGGACAGTTTTATCTACAATGTACAAACGGGTAACTTTTACGATGATCTATCAAAAAACCCAAACCTAATTGCACACTTTGATCTCTCTAATCTCCCAATAAACCACCCCCCCTTTATGATCGGTCTAATGAAAAAGTGGTGTTAAAGTTTAAGGATGAATTAGCTGGAGCACCAATTGAAGATTTCTGCGCACTCAAACTTTATTCTTTAATTGCTGGCGGTTTCGAAAAAATGTCTGCTAAGGGCACCAAGGAATTTGCCCAGTCAAAACTCCACCATGAGCTGTTCAAAAAAAAACCCTCGAAACCGGTGAACTTGTCAGACTCGAAAATGTAGATTGCTTCGACAAAACATCAACTAGAAACTGTATGTGTGAACAAAATTGCCTGGAGTGCGTACGACGATAAGAGATACATAAATGCTGACCGGAAAACAACATTGCCTTTTGGACATTTCTCTCTTCGAGATGAGTAGATTTCAAAGAAAATATGTGATGAGCCCGATTGGCGAATCGAATCAGAATAGGATATTAACGTCTTCAATTTACCCGAGGGTGGGGAAGCGTCTGGATGGGGAACCCCTGATACCGGTTTCAATCAGCGCACTTATTCAAAAGAGGAACTTGAAGACATTGTTGACTTAACTAACCTCTCTGAAATGAGCAATGAGTCTGACCATGAGACTCCCCATAACCCCTTTGTTTTCACAGAAGCTGAAAAAAGCGAGAGAGCTGACACCAGTCCCTCTACCAGCGACGATTACACGCCTTTGTCAGTAATCAAACAGAGAGAAAAGAAAATCAAAAGAAGAGAGGAGAGCAAAAAAAATTTACCCAGCACTAGTCGACCACAAATAATTGCGGAGGAAGAAGTTCAAAGTAATAGAGACTCCCCAGTTAATTCTACTAAACGCCAACGTATTGTTATTTATGATTCTGACTCAGTTTAAATAATACTGCTGCTTTGTATAGTTTAATTAGTACATCTTTAAAAGAAAGGAAAGCTAAAAATATGCAAGTAAAGTGTTAAGAAACTGTTTTCTTATATTCAAAAGTTAAAAAAGGAAACGTACTTTAGAATCTCTGTCCCGTTTTCCTCCTGAAGAGACTTCGCACCTTGTCACCCAAGCACTTGTTTTTTAAATGGTGCTCTTCCAATTCAAGTTTATAATAAAAGACCTCCTTACAAAAGGGACAAGTTTGATCGGGAACTTTACCAGTTACAAGAGAACAATAGTCGTATAAAGGTTTGGGCTGGAGGTATGACTTGTGTTTTAAATGGGCTTTCAGTTCTGGGAGGAAAAAAACTGAATTGCAACATAAAGTACAAAATTTTATGTATATATCAGGGTGATGATGGGAAAAATGGGCGTTTTTTTCTTGATTTTTTGTCAAAATAAATGTCACAAATTTTGCAAATATGCATTTCACTGAAGCATTGAGCAAATTGTATAGATTGAGCTCGTAGCGCTTTAAGTAGAGACTTTAAAATGGAGATTGAATATTTATAACTTCCAAACTTCAATTTTCAAACCCCCATTTCTTTACTGTAGGCAAATAGGAATAGTTCCAGACATTCCATAACAAAATATTCCATACCACACTGACTCAGACAAATCAATTCGGTCCCCAAATAGCCCCCTTGAAGTCTTCCATTCACCGACACAATTTGTCTTTAATCGTAATTTGAACATTTTCCCTCACTACCGCAAAATAATTTCAAAGCCCCTAAAAACATTCAGATTTGATTTTGTCTAACCATTAAATTAAATTTCCACAAATTTAATTCCCTTTGATTCCGTTCCTCGTAATTTCCACACCGTAAACAAATCTTTAACAAGTCCAAACATTTCACCGCTCCCCAAACTAAGTAAAATCCCAATTTAAAGTTTTACCCTCAATCGCGCACAAAACATGAATTCAAAACCACCAAAACCCAATTCCAAAGTTTCAATTTACATGAACCATCAAAATGAAATGGAAATAGCTGAAAAGTGTAGTAATTTGCCTTACACTCTGAAAAAATTACAAAGATTTCACTTTTTCAGAGGTAAAATTTCTTGTAGGGGGGGGGGGGGGGGGTCCGGACCCCCCCCCCCACAGGCACTAGGCAACTTACTATACTACTCAGGCCTGTAAACAGAAATTGAGACTAATGCGAGGTTAATACAAAACTCTTTTCCTTACTTTCTACCGGGGAACACCAATTTTCTTTCGAATAAATATGAAAAACTACACTGCGAAGATGCATTGACGTGCTTGAGATCGCTCCAATTTCAGTCAGGAACAATGGAATTTACCGAATTTAGATTTGTTCAAAAAATACCTCGCTTTTCTGGGACAAAAATAGGTTTTTGAACAGCCTAACTAGGTTACACAGCCTACTGTGACGTTTTATGAAAAAATTACAGAAGTTTTCCATAAAGGACTACTAAGAAATGACAATTGTATTTCAATTTCTTGAGTTCCTAATAAACTGTATATAATCTTTTTATGTTTACTTATTAACCGTTTATCACCTAGTATGATTACATCAACCCGTGTAATTAAAAAAAATCAAATTGTCCAGAGGTTTAATGCCTGACTATTTTGTACCCTTGATTCTTTAAATGGTTAACTTTTTCAGAAATGTCCGTTGCTGTTCTAATTAAGGCTTAAGAGGGCAATTAGAATTCTTTCATGTAACTACAAAAATCACGTATCAAACTTTCGCCAGACAACTATAGTCTAATTTTAATAACTTTCAGATACGCAATGCGATCAGTTTGTCTTTCTAAGTTTTGCCTCGACTCTAGCATATGTGAGATCCTCATAGCTAAACTCGAATGCTAAGTCGTGCTATTAATGGTTCGGAAATTTACATAACATTATTGTGTAATCGTACGCAAGTTGTGCAGATCCTCTGTTTGGGGTATTTTGTTGACGAGAAAAACTTGAAAATACAGAAAAAATGAGCTCTATTAAATTTCGTCTAAAAAAGCATCATAGCAGTTTTCATGTTAAATGTTGAACCACCTTATGAACACTCCAATAAGAGCCAATCGATGTCACAACAGTTACAAGTTACATCTCAGTTATTCTCTCTGAATACTGAAAATCTCGGAAGATCAATAAATATGGTCATTGCGGGCCATTGCTATTCTCTGACACTGCAAGCAGTTGCGTTACCTTGAGAAGATAGTGATCTCAGAAAGTCGTCAAAGCAGTTTTATCAATACCATTAGGCGACCCATCAACCTCACTCATTTCAACCCTCTATCTGAGAAAATTCCTGCTCGACGTTAAATCTTATTACCTCTTGATAAAAACCCTCCCACTGAACCATTTTGAATTATGATTTCGCGGCGCAATTGTTAACGAAAAAATTGGCTGTGGCAACTAGAGCTCAATCTCTTGTTTCAATAATTTTGAAGAAGTTAAATCACAGAATGAAAAGAACATTAAAACAAAATTTAAATATTGATTAGATCATAATTTGTTCAGGCTAATGCTTGAACGGAAAGATGTTTATCGAATGAAAAGACAAATCCAGCAGCAAAATCATGATTAAAATCACTGAACAACTGAATCACCAGTCTGGGGCGGAAACAAAATTGAACTTAGAATAATTAGGATGATATCCTACCAAATACGGATGACTTTGAAATGAACTAAAAATTTATATGAAAAAGTCAGATCCGTATTACAACTTGGTCTTCGCCTAATTACCTTGAGATGTCAGCAAGGGAAGTAGGAATGAATAAGTTCAATCCTCTTTATATTATGGTGATTTCACGCTATGTGAGTGCGGATCAAGTCAGGCATCTAAGTAAAATACTCTGATTCGCCCCGCAAGTTCAGGACACAAGTTTTTCTCTTAAAATAGAATGATTCGGCCCGCAAATCAACACAGTTTTCTATGCTGCTTCAACGGACAGCATAAAATTCGAAGTAAATTGAATACTTGAAACTCGCGGAGCAGGTTACTTTGGCAAGTACATGCTTTGCTAGTGTTTTTTGTAAAAGTTAAAATCAATTTTTTTTAATCTTTCTGGTGTTCCTAAAGCTCAATATCACAAATGGAAAATATTCCCTGGGTTGGTTTTTTTCAGTATTTTGTTCTCTATGCGATTCGCCATCAAAGTTGATTTTATAAGGTGTCAGTCTCATTAGCTCTAAAGAGTTCCGGAGAATTTCTCCATGAAAATTGACAAATTTTTCCAAGTTATTGTTTGCTTTGTTAGTGGTGAGTGAAATCTTAGTAATTGAAATGTTTTTAAGCTCGAATTTTGCTATCGAATGCGAATTGTCAAAGTCAAAGTTAGCCTAGAAATATGTTTGTCCTTTTGCAACTCTATGAGGCTAATTACCAAAGAAGTTTTTTTTTTATTTATGTTGCAAAGATGCTCTTCTTTTGCTGCCAACATATCATCGTCGAGATGCAAAAAACCTTTTTGCGAAGAAAACCCATAATTTATTTGCGGGGAGAAAAAGAAAACAACAGAGGCCTAAGAAAAAGCCTCTCCCATTTCTAGTTCTAAAGATTTACGTAAGGTATTACTGTGTATTTTCTGTGGATTTGACTCATTTTTATCATTTTCCGTTTGGTCCACAGAGGTCGCGTGTGATAACTGTCTAGATCCCGTCAATCCTTGTACAAAAATTGCTTAGATACGAAGAATCCATATGAAAAAATGAGTAAGCTGCGGAAAACACGCTGTGATAATGACTAAAAACCGGTGATCCCGTTGGTAATTTTGCCATCTCTCAGACTACCCTAGTGGTGAACTTCAGTCGTTCGAAAAATAATACCGGAGAACTTACAGCTTAGACAAAAGTGTTAAAAATGCAAGAGATCAGCAGTTAATGCGTTGAAATTACACAAATTCACCGCTTAACTTAGTGGTAAAATAACATAAATTCAAAGCTTAGAAAACGCTTCGAAATGTCTTTTTCTTCAACGAGGTTAAGATACATTTATTAAAAGACTCACGGAAAATTTACCCAGGAATAATCATATATATTTTTTAAAGTTTTTTCAAGCGGTGAATTTATGTAATTTTACCACTAGAGTATGCGGTGAACTTACAAAAAATCACCACACTTCGCCGAATTTCACCGCTAAAATTTGTACCTTCACCGCTACTCTTACAAAAGTTCAACGCGCATGTTTTACAAAAAGTAGACTGAAATTTTTATAAATTCAAAACAAATATGCTAGATTTTAGTGAGAAGTGGCACAGTGGAAGAAGAAGTCGATGTCATGCAGGATGTGAGAGGTTCGAATCCGTTTAAGGACGGTAACTTGTAGTAAGCGGTGAAATGTGGTTAATTATTGTAAGTTCACCACTTACTCTAGCGGTGAACTTGCATAATTTCACCGCATTCACCGCATTTCATCGCAAAATTGTGCACGAAATTTGCGGTGAAAAAACCAACTTTTCACCGCTTATCTTACATATTTTTCTATTTAACTAATTTATTTATGCTAATTTATTTTTTCTATGCAAACTAATTTTTTATTCACTTCTCCTTCCCTTGCTGACATCTCAAGGTAATTAGGCGAAGACCAAGTTGTAATACGGATCTGACTTTTTCATGTAAATTTTTTGTTCATTTCAAAGTCATCCGTATTTGGTAGGATATCATCCTAATTATTTTAAGTTCAATTTTGTTTTTGCCCCAGACTGGTGATTCAGTTGTTGAATAATCTTTCCGTTCAAGCATTAGCCTGAACAAATTACGATCTAATCAATACTCATATTTTGTTTTAATGTTCTTTTCATTCTGTGACTTAACTTCTTCAAAATTAGTTTGCAATTGAAACAAGATATTGAGCTCTAGTTGCCGCAGCCAATTTGTTCTTTGCCAATTGCACCGCGAAATCATAATTCATAATGGTTGTAAATTTTTGTTGTTTTTGCAGGTTGCATTCGCGATGCGATGATCTCTAATTAGATAATACAAAAAAAGACACATCGATGTTTTTTGGGAGAGACCAACGGCTAATCCTCCTCTTCTTTGGGAAAAATGGACCCCTCATTGGAAACTCAATCTCAAAGCGAAAGATAACATCCATCTAGACGAACTGATGAAAGGACCTCCTACTACAGTAACCTATCCGGATGAACCCATATTCGAAGAACAATTGAGATGCCACAACAGAACTTCAGAGAGAGGAAGGCAAACAAGGAATTCCCGACTGAATGTAGCCTGCAAAACCGCTGCATACATGCAGATGAAGTTTGGATACTTTGTGGCGACAAACCCCGAGAATTATGCGACACAAAACTGCTTCGCTGCTCTATCTATGTTTCTAAGCAGGTAGTAGTTTAAATATCAAACTCACGCATCTTGAAAACAAAAAACAAGCAACGAAGGACTTGCGGAAAGCAATGGAGAGCTCGCTTGTAAGAGAAGGGAATATTATATACGATCGTTATGTCCTCTTCTCTTAAAAAAGAACAAAACTGTCAAGTGTTGGAATTGTTTTGTGGTAGATTAAACGAACAGGCGGGAAGTGTAGTCTTACGGATGAAGAACATACACTGATCAGAAATGATTTCATAATAAATATACTTAAATTGGATACACAAAGACAGCTACCCCGAGAAACAGTTTCAAAGCTAAAGCCCTTGCAACAAAATTTTTTTACTGATATGGGACTAAAAAACCAGGAGATGATCATCTAAAATTGGCCAGACAATCAGACATTAAACTCAATCTCTAAATCTCGCAATCGAAGTTGAGGCAAAACTTACAACCAACAAAAAATTGCAACGCGAATAGCTTTGTACAAAAGAATTACAATTGTGCAGAAAAATAGAATAGAGAACTTCATTCCTTTGTCCAGCAAATGGAAAAATGCGATAACTGTGGTATCATGAATCTCTCTGAAAAAGAGTAGAAAACCCACGAGAGAACCTTAAAATCCAAACCGTCCAACAATTATAAAAAATTTCGAAGGAGTAGAAGACAACAATGCAGAAGAGGAAATAGTCAACTACATAACTAGCTTGCGAAAACTGTATAATAATGCGTATGAGACATCCTAAGAAAATACAGATGACAACTATGTAGCATCAATCTCAACTGAAGCAACTAAAGTGGAACTGAAGTGGAACCATTAAATATTACAGTGAAAATTAGAAATGTTACGTTTACAACAAAAATTGAATCAGGAAGCGTCTTCAGTATCAAAAAAGCTTAGAAAATGACATTCTACAGAAAACACTCACATCAGATTGGGCCACGTAAAAGGGTGATAAAAAACTCAAAACATTTTTGATGAGCCAGTTAAAGTTATTGGCAGATTGAGAACACATATTTATATTGAGTGCAACAGTTGAACCACGAAAGAAGCAATTCTGACATTATTTGGCGGTGGACATGAATACCTTGAGGACAGAGACCTCTTCAAAGACTGGGCTTTGAAATAGTTCAACAATATTGACGCAGTAATTCGATTATTAATATCACTCAAACAGCGAATTGCCCAATTAAACAGTCAATCGAGACGCATTGTCTGGAAATAGTTTGCAGGATAGAAGTGTCAAAGAAGGATGTAGTCAAGTCTGGTTTTCATGGAATTTATCTAGCGATGCACCAAAATTGTAGACGTGTACCAGTTAATCTTTACAATAAAGCGAAAGAAAAATTTAATAGGCATAAAAATAGGTGCACATTGGAAAAATTACTATTAAATTTGCTCCGAAGAAAACATCATTTCACCAAGAGCTAAAAAAGTTTAAAAAGACCACTCTATAAAGACTGCTCTAGATTCAAGAGTTCGTAACAATTCAATCCACAAAAACAAAAATTGAAATTGGTGTTAATTCATAAACCAAAGTTAATGAAAACTTAAAACAGACAAACTGCAAATTTTATAACTATTGATATGAAGTACGCCTATAGCCAACTAAGGTTTTATGCTACGTTCGCTAAACATTGTAACTTTAATATCATTTGCGGCGACTCAACAGGAACAGATCTTTTCAAAACAGGCTTTTTTGGCCTAAAGGATATGCCGGCAGATTTTCTGAAATCTATTGATTTATTGAAAGGGCACTTTGCTAAACAATAAAAAGAATGATTGGAACACAATATTTCTCGAACTGGAATATCATCATCTGAATCAAAAACCTGAATCAAGAACCTAAAAATTAGGATCAATCCTGGGATCAGTTCATTAAATGGAAAATTTATGCAAATTTATCTCAATTATGTCATCCAGTCTGACCACTGTTAAAAAAATAGCTAAATTTAATTGAAGAGAGAACGAATACCATTTCGGCGGAATAAAAAAAGTGTCCTCAAGAACAGAAAAAACTCAATACACTGTTTTGTATGTGTTAAGTGTTTTTTAACTGCCTAAGGACAAACAAGGAGAGTTAGAAACCCATTGCGTTTGGTTCCGTTTTTTGAATATAATAGAGAAGAGATACAGTATTAACGAACTGAATTTAAAAGAGAATAATTATGGGTTGATAGAATTCTTTAAACTTTATCTCTACTGCAAACAGTTTACAGTAATAATTGAGTATTCAGTACTTTTTTCAAATTTAGAAGAACACGAAAATAAAAGAACACGAAAAATACCATTGGCGACAAAACTATTAGTCCCTCAAACTGGAAGTATAATTCCGAAAAATAATTTACTTTCTGCCCATAGTCAAACAGGAAATCAATTTTAAACTCCGATAATCAGACAATAAATATAAATGAAACGTCTCTCAATTCAAAAAGTACGTCAACACCTTTTAAATTCCGAGTCACATTTGAGCCCCACATCAAGTCGGATACTCAAATCTCAGTTTCTGGGAGAGACCAAAACAATTCAACATCTTCTTGGACAAACTAGGAATACGATGAAAAACTAGTGAGTTTTAAGCCTGTACCGAAATCGGTGAGAATATCAAAACAGTGATTCCGCACAGCAAATTGCAACAAAATGGGAATAGAAAGAATACTCTAGATCGATAGATTCTCTAAACATCCTACAATCCAAGCCCAAATGTTATTATATTCATCAATTCTTACGTTTTAAACTATGGCTGCTAATCTCGATCAATAAGACCTGACCAAGCCTATCTTGACCAAGCAAGTCTAACAGGAAATACACTAGAACAATTATGCCAAAAAATATTGTTGGACTCATATATGCACCCGCGTATGACCACAGAGCAGTTGGCCATGTGAAAAGATTAATCCAACCTATCAAACGTCGACAATCTTGTGTTAAAGAGGAAAAGAGCAAAGACTTTAAACTACCACAAAAAACACATGCAAATATCCACCTTCTAAAAAATTTGCAAACAAACATAAACATAAACCTGACCAAGCCTATCTTGACCAAGCAAGTCTAACAGGAAATACACTAGAACAATTATGCCAAAAAATATTGTTGCACTCATATATGCACCCGCGTATGACCACAGAGCAGTTGGCCATGTGAAAAGATTAATCCAACCTATCAAACGTCGACAATCCTGTGTTAAAGAGGAAAAGAGCAAAGACTTTAAACTACCACAAGAAACACATGCAAATATCTACCTTCTAAAAAATTTGCAAACAAACATAAACAAATCTCACGCCTTTTGGGGCTAATTTTGGAAGATCACGCAATACACCATTGTCTAATATTACCAGAATAACTAATAACAAAAATCTAACATAACAAAAAATTCTAACCCATTACTTATATGAGGACACGATGCCTGGAAGAAACTACCGGAAATTGCTCAGATATGGGTATCGCAAAAGTGATGTGTGAATCAAAACGAAAAGAAAGCGAAAAGAAAGCGTTTCAGAAATGCAAAAGAAAGCGAACGATGGCGAGGACAAACTAATATGGATGGATAAAGTGACCAGAAATGTACCACAAACGGAACGGAACCAAGCGTGCAGCTGAGCTCTGCTCTCAAAATAAATGCTAACTAAATACAACAGAAAAATTTCGACTAAATGAAATTCCTGCCCAGGAAGTTACGTGCTTAAGACAAGCCCTACAACCAGTGCAATGAAGCAG
>NW_027453347.1:0-22738 GCF_964194025.1 Convolutriloba macropyga | reverse complement strand
TCTTGAGAGAAAATACAGTCGATTTTACTCAGTGAAATTTTAATGATTCATTTTTGAACTCCATCAACAGGTTCTTGCATATTCAAAATAGAAGGTCATTTTCGCTGGTTACAAAATTCAAGCTGAGGTTGAAAATAGTCAAATTTAAAATTCTTGCGCATTGCTTCTTGATGGAGAATTATGAAAAAACGCACGTGTATCTCTTATTCTTCGTGTTCATATTATTTAATTTCCTTGTTTATATTTTTTATATTTATATAATCGCACAAATTGCGGTTTTTAGTTTCACTTTTACTTGACATTATCACCAAAAATAGTGGCAGTGAATAATCAGCAGCAAATAAACAGAAGAAAAATGTAAGAAATACACCAAACGTTGAATAGATAATCTTTCTTCGTCTTGCAGATAGAATCTGTTGAAATTCAAACGGCTTGCAGACTATGATGTACCTCTCATAGGCCATAAGTGCAACTATCAAACCATTCGAAATATCCATGAGTAGAATGAACTGGCGTAAAAAGAAAGCCACATCGATAATGGCATCCTTAGCTTTCATCAGTCGATGTTGATCGCAGCTCACTTGCGCAGTCAAAAAAATTTTAAAGGGAATTACGTTGGGAAAAATCACGGATCAAAATTGATTTCTTCTTTGCACTGTCCTCACCACCCACCCAACTGGTCTTTAAGGAATAGATTTGTTTTCTCCCATGACCCCATTAAGAATTCAGTATATATAATTTTTTAATACAAGGCCTCAAACGCATCTTGACTTCAGTAAAAAATATGAGTGATTTTTTGAAATGATCTCTACACAACTATAAACGGTCGTTAATTTTGTTCTAAGCCCTACGTTTATTAAAATAATCAAAATTTTGATGTCAACAATTTGTTTTGCTTTTTTGTTTTTCTTGGCTTCTTTAATTCATTTTGTCAAATAGAGTTCCTATATTGTTCAAAGAGAGTTCTTATTTGTCAATGATGACCCAGAAAAGCTGAGACCGATCGGAATTTCCAATAAATAGTTATAGCTTTTTTCCCCGAGAACATTTGTTATTACCTTTTTTTCTTAAACTTTTATAAATCTTGATTGCAGGTTTAGAGAGTCTCAATGGGGCAGGATTTGCGGGTACTAGTACCCCGTTACATGTCCTCTTTGGCTGCGATAAAGAATTATTTTGTTTATTATTAGATGTTAGATTTGTATTACCTGATCAAAGAAATCAATTCTTTCTTTCTTCTAATGAGTTTGAACGATGTTAGAATATCGATCAAACTATAGTCTTAAACTCAGTGAGAATTAGAAAGAAAGTTTCACTTACCAGATTAGAAAGACAAGCAATATGACTTCGATCAAAGAAATTATATAAATGAATCGTCAAGAAATGGTGCTTAGAATCAATATTCGGTTCAATTTGGTGAATCTAGATAACTATTATTAGAAATAGATTAATTGATGTAAAATCTTCCCAGCATGTATTAAATGATGATGATATCTCCGGAAGTGTGAATGAATTCTTAGAAAAGTGCAAATGCATTCCATTTATGGTTCCCTTTGCGACTGATTTGCAGAAGCAAACCATATTGGGTAACCTTTGCGACCCCCACTATAAATCACGGTGCTAAGATTAGTTTTGTATGTTGACTTTTTCACACTGATAATGGGTATATATACAGCTGATTTTTGAGTCTTTTTTCATCTCCAAATTCAAATCACCATCTTGATCTAATAATCAGATCTCTCCTGTAAATCTCTAAATTCTACTGTAAAATATCATTTTTTTATTCTCTCATTTTTGAGAAATTAATTCTTTTACTTAGTTAAAAACGCTTATTATTCCGCTTGCGATAGTCCATAACCCAACAGGTTATGGGCCCAGCAATTTCTTAAGTCATAAAATTAATTTCCAAAACAATACTAATTTGTTGTCGACAGTCATAATCCTTTTCTGCTTAGTACCTTTTCTTTTCACAACTGTTTTGCATGCTCAAACTCCAATGGATCAACAGATAGTGAAGCTGCTGACCTACAGAGGAAAGGCACAGGACTTTCCAATCTGGAGCACAAGATTTGTGGCAATGATGCAGACGAAGGGACTCCACAAATCACTACTGGGGACAGAGGAGCAACCCAATGAGCCTGCGCCACTGGCCAATGGGGCAACCAATGATGAGAAGAAGAACCACAAGGTGCTGAAGGATGCATATTAGAAGGAAGTTGCAGACATCAAGGAGAATCGGAACAATGTGTGGTGCCATCTGGCACTGACTCTAGATGCAACAACCCTCATATTGATGAGACATGACTGTGTGGGAGATGATGGCATCGGAGATGGAGCAAAGGCTTGCAAGCTTTTGCAAGAGAGATTTCAGAGTGAGGAGACGCCGACAGTGGTGACTTTAGTGGCACAAATTGCTCGACTGCAACTCGAGGATTCTGAGGATTTGGACAGCTTCTTCATCAGAGGACAGGAGTTGCTCACAAGGCTACAGGAAGCAGGGGAAGCAGTATCAGAGACCCTCATCAATGCATTGGTCCTCAATGGTCTGCCAATGAGGTATGAAAGTTTTGTTATGCAGGAAAGCTTCAACCCGGCAACGAACTTCACAGAGTTGAGAAAAAAACTGCAGAACTTTCATGAGAGCACGGTGCAGAGACACAAGGGACAAAGTGGTTCAGTGGCACTGGCAGTGAAGCGTGACTTCGAGAAGGGACCCAAGTGAGGAAACTGCTTTGTGTGTGGGATCCCTGGGCACTTTGCCAAGGAATGCAGGAAGAAGGAGACAGCACAATGCAGCAAGTGTGGCGAGAAGGGTCACCTAGACAGGGCATGCAAGAGACAAAGAGATGGAGGCAAAAATGGGTCAGTGGCAACTGGTCCAACATTGGCTACAGCAGACGAGGAATGCTGGGCAGCTCTTACCCAGAGGAAGACAGCAGGCATGGTAGTGGACAGTGGTTGTACACATCAGATAGTGACGAACGTCGATGCGTTCCTGGACTTTGTGCCCATTCAATCAATGGTCAGAAATCCGAACGGAGAGACTTCCAGAGTGGTGGGTAGTGGCTGTGTGAGGATCAGCGTACCCTCAAACAAAGGGGAATTCCAATGCGAACTCAAAAATGTTCTGTGTGCCGGACTATTCTTCAAACCTCCTATCAGTCTCAAGATGCACGGAGTGGGGACATAGCTTCACTTTCGAGAGAAGAAACGGCTGCGTGAAACTCCAGAATGGAACTCGGGTAAAACTAACACAAGAAAATAATTTGTTTTACTTACCCTGCAGCGTTCTAGAATTCAAGCTGAGTTCCAACAGCGTGAAACTTGACAGTGCAAGGAAGTGGCACAGACGATTGGGTCATTTGAATCAAGCGGATGTGGTCAGGAATGCACCAGAGACAGTGGGGGAACTCGATGATGTATGCAATGTGTGTGCATTAGCCATGATCACAAAGACTCCAGTACCAAGAGTGGCAGAGACCCAAGCAGAAGAGAAGCTGGAGAGCTTGTTCAAAGACATGATGGGACCTTTCAGAGTAGAGTCACTGTCAGGTTTCCGGTTCTGCATAGTGTTTGCAGACCAGTCCACGAAGTTTGTGTTTGTGGAATTGCTTAAGGCAAAGAGTGAAGCATTGGCCAGCCTGAAGAAATTTGTTCTCAGTGTGGGGACTCCCAAGAAGCTGAGGCAAGACAATGCGAAGGAGTTTCTCTCAGAGCAGTTCAAGACGTACTGCTTAGATGCAGGCATTCTACCGGAGAAGACCATACCAGAGACGCCACAACAGAATGGGTTAGCTGAGAGGTGCAACAGGACACTGCTGGAGATGGCAAGATGTTTGCTCAATGACTCAGGACTTCCCAAGATGATGTGGGCAGCAGCAATTCTTCGCACAGCAATGATCAGAAACTTGGTTGTGAGACGAGGAGAAGAAAAATGCCCAGCAGAGCTGATGAGAGGTATAAAACCTAAGCTTCCAATTAGTAAATTATCTATTTTTGTTGCACAGTCTTCATGAGGAAGAGGGACAGAGAAGTCAGCAAACTTTAACCCAAGGCACTGGAAGGAAAGTTTGTGGGTTACACTGAAGGAGAAAACGGATACCTCGTGTACATACCCAACACACGCAAGGTGATGGCAGTTCGAGATGTGATCATCAAGGAGTCTGAAGTGGGCTCAATCCCTGACAACAAAGAAACGGCTGACCTATTAGATGATGGGTCGGAACTGGAAATCTGGCACCCAGATGATGGTCATCAAGGCGATGACAACAAAGAACGACAGGACACATCTACTGCAATAAAGGAGGAGTGGCATGACGCAGGGAGCGTGAACACTCAAGAAACAACACTGAGACAAGAGGCCTCGGATGTTGGAGAAACAGCACTAGATGAAGGATCTAATGCAACAAGAGGGAGTCACAGAGACTCAGAGTCACTGGAAGACAGTGACACAGAAGACTTCTCACAGTTAGAGACAGATGGTTTCAATGAAGATGCACTGGAACAAGCGGACAGAGCAGAGCCCAGACGAGGGACACGAGCAAGGAATGTTCTGCAATTTTTTGGACAAGTCAGGACCCATCTTGCTGTGACTGAGGGTTGACGATTGGGACCAGTGGCACCGGGCAATGAAAGACGAGGTCAAGGCACTCCAAGACAACGAGACTTGGAACCTAGTGAGACCACCCACAGACAGGGACGTCATAACGGGCAAATGGGTCTACAAAGTGAAATTGGGACCCAGTGGTCAAGTGGACAAATACAAACCGCGCTATGTGGCGAAATGCTGAAAGGCTACAAACAAGTGGAAGGACTGTACTACTTTGAGACTTTTGCGCCTACCTCTAAGCCAGAGACATTCAGGATTCTACTTCAGCTATCAGCGAAGCAGGGCCATATGATGCACCAATTTAATGTCAAGACTGCTTTCTTGCACTCACCAATCGAGGAAGAAGTGTATCTGGAACAGCCACAGGAGTTTGTAAAACGCGGATCAGATGGGGAGAAGTTAGTATGTCGACTAAATAAATCAATTTATGGTTTGAAACAGGCTGCTAACAACTGGTACAAAAAGCTGGCAAACTTCCTACTGAGACAGGGGTTCACCAGAAGCAGGAACGATCACCGCTTGTTCGCAAGATCAGAGGCAGAGGATCACACCTTCATCTTGGTCTGGGTTGACAACAACATAGTAGCATCAAGAAGTATGACAGTGGTCTCTGATGTCAAGAAAGCAGTAGAAGCAACCTTTCAAATGGAAGACAGAGGGAGACTACACTGGTTTCTGGGTCTAAGAATCAGACGAGAAGAGGGCAAAGTCACAGTCGACCAAGAAAGCTACATAGAAACAATGCTTGAGCGGTTTCAAATGGATCAATGCAAGCCCTCAAGAACTCCAGCCGATTTGAATTTGAAACTTCAGACAGCACAGAACGGAGACGAAGAAGTGGACCAGAGGATCTACAGAAGCTTGGTTGGATCACTTCTGTATCTGGCCAAACAGACGAGGCAGGACATCATGTTCACAGTCAACATTCTATCCAGACACATGAATGCACCTACCAATCAACACTGGATATGCGGAAAACGACTTCTGCGATATCTTCAAGGTTCAAAAGTTTTAAAACTTATTTACACAAAAGAGGCTAGTTATGATTTAGTGGGGGAAAGTGAAGCAGACTGGTCTGGAGACGTGAACGACAGAAAATAAACAACGGGCTATTACTTCAAGCTAAACGGACGTGGCGCAGCACTCAGCTGGGGTGTCAAGAAGCAGGCCACAGTTGCTCTTTCTTCATCAGAAGCAGAATATCAGGGCATGGCAGCAGCAGTTCAGGAATCACTCTACCTGAAACAACTTCTAGAGGATTTTAGCATCCAACGGAAACGTCCAATAGCAATTGGAGAAGACAACCAAAGTTGTATCAGACTCTGCCAAAACACAGTCATGCACAAAAGGAGCAAGCACATCGAAACAAAGTTTCACTTCATCCGGGACAAGACGGAGGATGGGACTATTTCAATTCATTACGTCCCTACAGACAAAATGGCAGCGGACATCTTCACAATGTCCTTACCCGTTTCGAAAGTGGAAACATTCAGAGCAGTTTTGATGGGAACAGACTCTACGCAATCAGCTCAAGTCTGAGTGGGGGTGTTAGAATATCGATCAAACTATAGTCTTAAACTTAGTGAGAATTAGAAAGAAAGTTTGACTTACCAGATTAGAAAGACAAGCAATATGACTTCGATCGAAGAAATTATATAAATGAATCGTCAAGAAATGGTGCTTAGAATCAATATTCGGTTCAATTTGGTGAATCTAGATAACTATAATTAGAGTAAGATTAATTGATGTGAAATCTTCCCAGCATGTATTAAATGATGATGATATCTCCGGAAGTGTGAATCAATTCTTAGAAAAGTGCAAATGCATTCCATTTATGGTTCCCTTTGCGACTGATTTGCAGAAGCAAACCATATTGGGTAACCTTTGCGACCCCCACTATAAATCACGGTGCTAAGATTAGTTTTGTATCTTGACTTTTTCACACTGATAATGGGTATATATACAGCTGATTTTTGAGTCCTTTTTCATCCCAATTTCAAATCACCATCTTGACCTAATAATCAGATCTCTCCTGTAAATCTCTAAATTCTACTGTAAAATATCATTTTGTTATTCTCTCCTTTTTGAGAAAATAATTCTTTTTCTTAGTTAAAAACGCTTTTTATTCCGCTTGCGAAAGTCCATAACCCAACAAACGACATATTTTAAAATAGTCAATTCATATATTTTAAATTTTCTGTGCTTCAGTCGATGTTTGCAGTTCACTCACAGATGGAAATAAGATAA
The DNA here is from genome assembly GCF_964194025.1 of Convolutriloba macropyga. NCBI lineage: Eukaryota > Metazoa > Xenacoelomorpha > Acoela > Convolutidae > Convolutriloba > Convolutriloba macropyga. The sequence goes on along the minus strand of NW_027453347.1, from coordinate 15,882 downwards.
TGATAAAATAGTTTATGAACTTAATTTGCTCTCCTCTATGGTCAACCACCCCCTCCCCCCATAAACTTGTATTCCATGCTTCGAATTCGATTTGTCGCGTAAATGTTGAATCATTTTATTGTTTTAATTAAATTCATCAATATTACAAACGGTCCTGTTATGAAGAAAAGAAGTAAAAACTTCAAACAAAGCTCTTACCGGAAAGACTAAATTTGACGTAATGAACTACTGAAGGTTTTGATTACATCTTGATTCACGTTAACAATTTTAATGAGAACATTCTATTAACTGGTGTGGCTAATTGATGAAATGTTTGCCAGCTGCGATTATCTTAATTTTAAATAAATGGATGGAATAATCAGTCTTCATTTGTTTGATTCAGATAATCATTATTTGCGGCTGATTGTGCTTGTTGATTTCAACAGTGCAAGGAATGGCTTTAGTGCTGCGAACCAATTGACAATATGTGTGACATAATTGACGTTTTATGTGTGTGTGCTTAATTTATATCTAAATCATGGTTGTCATTTTCCTCTTCAGTTTTCACAATAAAGAAAGTTGTACTCAGGTTTGTTTTAAAAATTGTTTCATTTTGAGTTTTGCGAAATTGATTGTCAGCAGAAAGTTTCATCTCAGAACAAAGAAATTTTCTGAAATTATCGTGTAGTTCACTGGAAAATTCTATGCTAGAGACAGCCTCACACGAGGTTGCTTGTTAGGAGCTCTAGTCAACCGTAGATTTTGTTAACTAGTAGCACATAAATGTTCTCCTTGCAGACATTGTCATAAAATTTGTTCAACCAGCGAATACGTTTTTCTTTTCAACACTTCGAATAAACTTTTTTGTTTTTATAGTTCGTCTTTCATTTAACATGGAAAGGTTTATTTACTCGCCTTTTTGTAGATGAAAATATTCATTGAAGTTTAATTATTATTATTATTATTATTATCCCGGACTCTAGTCCCATAGTAAATCAGTGCTGATACATTGGATTCCAATTGTATATCGTCGGCCCAGTACTGTATCAGTGTATTCTAAGAGTATGTTGGTACCTCATTATGTGCAGTCTATTCGCATAGATACACTTTTTTCTTAAAACAGACTGTATATCCTGGTTTTGATTCCCATGATGTTCATAGCAAAATCATAGAAAATTGTGAAAATTTCCAAGTTGAAAATTGAAATTTTGAGCGATGCACATGACGATGACATATAATCTTAAAACGTTGCAAGTAACGTATTAAGATTAGCAAAAAACCCGCCAGAACCAGTAAACACACGCCGAAACTAGAAAAAACACGCCGGGAACCTTGAAACTCACAAAATTGGACCGAAATTGCAGTTTTTTATGGTTTGTATTTCAGATTGTAATGGAACTTTGAATGTCTTGGTTTTAGCTCCGAAAATAGAAAGTTCTGGGACGACTTTAATTGGAATCTAATGTTACAGCACTGATTTACTAAGGGGTCAAAACAAATGATCTCCCGTTTCATTCGCAGGTTTTAGGGATTTCAACTCCCGAACAAACGAACGGACGTGGGGGGGGGGGGGGGGGGGGTTCGAACAAGCGAACCGATTTCAACTCCGGAACGAACGAGGGGGGGGGGGGGTTCGAACGAGCGAACGGATTTCAACTCCGGAACGATCGAGGGGGGGGGGAGGGGGGTTCGAACGAGCGAACGGATTTAAACTCCGGAGCGAACGAGGGGGGGGGGGGGGGGTTGGGTTCGAACGAGCCAACGGATTTCAACTCCCGAACGAACGAGGGGGGGTTCGAACGAGCGAACGGATTTCAACTCCGGAGCGAACGAGAGGGGGGGGGGGGTTCGAACGAGCAAACGGATTTCAACTCCGGAACGAACGGGGGGGGGGGGGTTCGAACGAGCGAACGGATTTCAACTCCAACTCCCAAACGAACGAGGGAGGGGAGGGTTCGAACGGGAGAACGGATTTCAACTCCGGAGCGAACGAGAGGGGGGGTTTCGAACGAGCGAACGGATTTCAACTCTTTTCCTTTTCCCTATACACCAGACAATGTGGGAAGTGTTCGGAAGTGTTATTATTATTAGGAGGTTAACTAGAAAAATAGTATATTGTTCTGTTTTTATCTGCAACTTTCTTTGGTAACCGGTATGAACAAGTTTTGCTGTTTTTAAGTTTTTTGAGTCCTGTTTTTCTTTAGAGACAGAACTTTCCTACTTTTTCTTTCTAATTATGTTAATCTGTGTTTTCATTAGTTATTTTTGTTAATAATTATATCAGTTTTGGTTGTTAGACTGCTTCGGCCGTTTTAGTGACCTCGTCTGTAGTTCTCCAAGTTTTTGGATTTGTCCTATTTTTGGAGACTTGCCTCTAACATTTCTGAATTTTGACTTGCTTCTAACAATTCAAAGGTAGCATTGAAATTCTTTTCAAATTTAGGTTTTGTTGAGTTTACTCGCATTTGGTCACGATTTGACTTGTATCTTCTCTTTTGAAAAAATTAATTATCTACACTTCTTTTTTAAAAAATAGATCTTACAGAAACACATTCAGTTTCGTATATCCAGTGGTTTGTAGCCGCTTATTTTGTTCAAGGATGAATAAAATATTTTTTTTGTAAATTTGCAACTATTTGAAAAATAATTTTTATGTTTCAGAAGTCGCACTTGTTCTTAGAAGCAGTGAAGCATCGTTTTTGCGTTCCAGTGAAAAACCAAGGAGATACTGGAACATTTTTTCACGACTGAATTTTACAAGAAGATTGAAATCTTTGCGGGGAAAACTTGCAATTTTGTTTTCACAATACCGGAGAGTTTTCACATTTTTTCAGCAAACTACTCGGTTAAATCGATTTTTTTGTTCTCAGAGGAAAAGTTCTCTTGACAATCAATTTTTGCAAATTTCAAAGTCTAACAAGTTTTGGAACAAACCTGAGTACAATTTACTTCGTTCAATTTGCAATTTCTTTTATTACGGCTTACAAGATTCCTGGTGTTGATTATCGGTTTGTTAAATCTACTCAATCAAGAACAAAACTAGTTAATCTCAATCTCGACAGTCGTTTTTATGCCTAATTTGGTGTGTTTGATATCATTTTTAAAGTTTCCGATGAGAAATGCCTTCAGAGATAAAAGTGTCTGCGCTATGATCAATTTTTTGAGGTCAAAATACATCGATACTGTCTTATTGTTGACTGTTAATGCTTCTGATAAAACGCACATTGAAAAACATCTGCACAGCGCAAACCTGAACAGGTTTCCGTCTATCACTTAGCTTCAAAGAACTCAGCAGTGATATAAAGAACCAAAAAAAATTTCAGTGACCAACAAAAATGTTTTTACAAGCTTGAAAACAAAAATTAGTCCTACTTGGATTTTGTTTTCATAAACACCATGTATTTGATCAACATGTTTGTGATAAATTGTAATTCAGGAGGGTAGTTCCAAGCGAGAATAGGTTTAGAAGTTTAAAACACGATTTTCGGAAAAAAAGGTTGAAATTCACCTGGAGTTTTTCCACAATTTTCTTTCCGTATAAAAAAATAAAGAGAAATGTACGACTGATGGCACAGACCATTTTTAAAATTAATTTGCGACTCTCCAAACTATATTGGAACCAAACTTGGAATAATCGGAGTTGATAGTGTTTGTGAAACACCTCGAAAATAATTCAGATGAAATTTTGGACATGAATCTGGATGAATATGCTGGACTCTTTTAATTTGATTCAAATTCAAGACCTGGAGCTGTGCTTTGCTTTAAATGATAACAACACAGGTGGTCATAGAGTCAGATTCCGTTAAGGTAGATTATGATCTTTTCGGACATTGTTATCGACGAAATTTGAGTACGTCTCCAAGAGCAATTTTAATCAGAGAGTCTCTCGCCGTGCACCTTCGCAGACTGTATAATAAACGCCACTCACTCTGATAATTGGTTTGCCAGTTAGCTGCCGATTTGACTAGTATAGGAGTGTAAACTAGTTAGACATTAACCCGGTCTTCAGTAAGCCTAAAGTAACTGATAGGCAATACCTACTACGCTCATTTTCAAGCAGCTGATACTTACTTGGTGGGGTTGTGGACCGAACAACGACAATTTTTTCCTTCAACATTACACTTTCTGGTATTAGGATGTTACATGGATCTCTTACCTTTTTAAATTTTCATTCGGGGCTTGGTATATTTCTCAATCTTACAACCACCTTGCACAGAACAAAATCAGTTTTAACAGTCTAGAATGCGCACCGTCTTCCAACCTAATCGATAATTTTTTTAAAATACAATGATAGCCCCCTTTGTATTTCAACAGTAGTAGAAGGGTTTGGTGCAATCATTTCTGCTGTTTGCTAGAAAAGGACTGAGAAGTTACCATCTTTCTAGTTTCGCTGAATTAGATATAATGGGTAAACGAGTTTAATCCTTTCTTTGAGTTTAAATTTGCAGAGCCCGCATTCTAGTTTTCAAACTGTACCTTTTGACTATTTCAAAATTTTTTGGGACAAAAAACGAATCTAATTGTCTCTTCGTGGACCAAATTCGTCGAAGGCAAACGCAACTGTGACATCAATACCAAACAGCCAGGTGAAGTTCTCCAAAACGGAAGAAAAACAGAAATCTGTGAATTACCAGCAAAGATAGGCTTGGGATTTAGTGGCCAGATGCAGAACCAAACAAGCAATTTTGTATTTATTCACTTTGATTTTCATTTTATTTGTGCAGTGTGGTGTACAACTTATTTCATCGTTGAAAATGACTACATAAATTTAGTCACTAAGTCACTTGAAAATAGGCCAACTGAAAACAACAAATAAATAAGTAATAAAAGACTAACTTTAAATGCGTAAGACTTATTTCCTGGAAACAGCAGTATGTTAAATTAGCTATAGTTCATGGTTCTCAATTTTCAGCGCAAATAATTGTTCTAATGATAAAAAATAATATAAAATATATCAATGCTATATAAGGTTATCGCATAAAGAGCTGTTAATTTCTGCAGAGTTGTGAAGTCAACAAAATTTTTCCTAAAAGTATTGACTTTAAACAGTCACTTCCTTGAAAAATTGTTCATAGCGCTGGAGAAAATTTTGACCATTTTTGAGCACTCTTCTCAAACAAGTGGAATAAGTTTTCTTCTGTTTTTTTTCTCTTGACTGCACAACAGAAAAGATCATTCAAAAACCTAAAACAGGAAGTGGCAGTTTGGTGGGTGAAATCATTGTTATTCTTGCGTGGTCTCACGATATATCAAAGAGAAAACTCTCGATGTCGTCCGTGTTCGTTCAGTCTTCATTTTTTCCTAACAGATCGATGTTTTCAATATAAATAGCCATTCCCAAAATATTTTACTTAGATTTTGCTCTTGCACAATTCGTTGTTATAAATTCATTTTAACCATCCAAAGCTTACATTTGAGGTTTTTTTTTAAATTATTAATGAATTGATTATCAACAAACGTTTTAAGAAATCCAGACACGATAATTGCACTATCAGCTAAAAATGTAGAGAAGACGAATGAAACATTCAAAATTATGCTTTCATGTGGTTTTTGCTTTTTTACTTTTTTGCCAACCGTTTTTCAAAGAGAAAATTTAAAAAAATTTTCTAGAATGGAACATTGTTACATTGTTTAGACATTTATATATTTGCTTTTCTATTTCATGATTTAATCCGCAAAATCCATTTTTCTGAAATGATTGAACAAACAACCTAGATACCCAAATACCATCAAGAAAACTGCAAGCTCACTTCACATGTGTTTAGTTGAATCTTTTTCGATTCAACATATTCAAATTTGGTTTCAGAAATGCACGATACTGGAAAATGAAGCAAATAATCGCGCAATATTGCTGGGCTTACAGAAACAACCAGACAAAAAACCAGGTCATTTTTTAACATTCTTTAGCATCGCGTCTGTATATGTTTTTAGGGTAACACTAAAAAACTAAATGGAAAGTGGTAGCTGAAAGGTAATCAGGGAATTATTTTTAATAGCAGTTAAAGCAAGTAAACAAATTAATCCGTTTGAAAAATTAGGAAATTAAATAAGATCTATTTCTGTGAATCAATAAAAACAACAAGGAAAACAAAACTTTGAGTATCTGGTTGAAGTTGATTTCTCTATGAACAGCGTGATTTGTTATCATTAATGATAATTAGGTAAAAAAATGAAAAAAAATGTCCAAAATAGATTTCTACAAAGAGCTTTCAAATCTCCTGTGCTTGCAAGAAAAATCAACACAAATCGGGAAGCCGATAAAACTATGCATCGTTTATAGGAACCTACCACATCTACAAAAATCTAGTTTTGAACAAAAACAACCAACTATGGGGACCTGAAATGAGGGCAAAAATTATCATGTTCTTTTGACTTTACAAATTAGTTTGCGTCGCGATAATAGAAAATTCAGTTTTTTGAAATCTTTCGGAGAACTATAAATTTGAAAAAATAAACCGAGTAGAAATTGAAAATTGCATGTTCAAGCAAAAAAGAACTACACTACTTCTCCATCTACTGCGAGATGTTTTTCCTTGTGACAACACTGAGTTATCAAACAACTTTTGATAGAAAATACACCTTTGAAACTACACCAAATAATTAGGTAATGCAGTAATTTCAAGTGCTAAATTTGCGTTCATTGCTCTAAAACCTATCTTAATATTAACAAGTAAGCAGCCAGCATAAAAAAATGGCAAACATTTCTATTTAAAATTATCAAAGTTTATAGAACCAAAGGCTACGTAAAAAAATCAAAAAAGAATTGCAAAACTTCATCATCAAAAAGTCCGAAATTTTGTTGGCAACGAAACGAGTAAGACAAAATATAATTACAACGAATTCATGACAAAACTGTAATTTCCTTTTTTCGAAAACATGTTTTCAAGCAAGTAATTTCCATAATTAACAATTAGTCTACTAAATGAATAGAAGACGTATTCTTTACAATGCAGATTGACACCATCAATTTTATTTATGCAAATCACCAGGAAAAAAAAAGTAAATTGGAATTAGAACACAAGAGATTGAAAAACTTTATTAAAAACAATTTTTTTGCAATCAGGTTCAAAGATATATCAAATTCATAAAAAAGACTTCTAAAATTAAAGCTAGAAATTATTGCATTTTTCCTTGTTAATTTTAAATAACAATCAAGACAAAATATGATATTGAAAAAGAGATATCAATAGAAGCAGTAGTCAAAGCATCAGTAGTCAGCAAATTTGAGTTTTTTGTGCAAACGAAAAAGCCATTGGTGTTCCATAGGAATTTGAGTTTTAGCTACCTGTTTTGATTTATTGTAATTAAATCCTGCCACAGATCGGACTTTCAAGTCCTTCTAAGTTATATGTAATGGCAGCTCAATAATAGCTTACTATGTACATGAAGCCGCTCCTACAACTGATATTGGTATATTAGTAATTGTTTTTTGGTTATTGAAAAAATCATGAACACGAATTATAAACCAACAATGACAATAATTGTTCTCAAAGTTTTAGAAACTATTTGGAACGTTTGAGTTTTATTTTTGAAATCCCAGTTTAGCCAATTGAAGCAAACAAAGTGTCTTGGCTAAAGCTTTGTTGAATTGAGAATGGTTCTATTGAACACTTGTGAAGTGGAATTGTCGTTTCTTTGAAGACTTTTGGGTATCTAGAATGTTTGTTTACTCAACTAAGAACAGTAGCGTTTTTAAAAAGTAAATCAAGATTTCAAAAATCAAATATCTAAAATATTTTCATATAAACCATTCACAATACAGCATACTTTTAGCCGAGAAATTGTTTCAGAAATGCATGATACAAAAAATTGAATCAATTATTTACGTATTAATTGTCTAGAACAAATCGATTGCAGGGCTGACAAAAATAAAGTCGGTGTTTAGCATTTTTTCAAAGCACCGCCTCTTTTTATGTTTATGATAACACTACGAAATTAATTTTTAAGTAGAAATCGAAGTGTTTTTAGGGATATGAATTCAACAGCTGTCAAATCAGGTACAAAAATTAATCTGTAATAAAAATTGAGAAACAGAGCAAGCTAATTTCTTCAAATCAAGAGGAAACAACAACAAAGAAAAACTTTGAATATCGAGCTGCTGTTGGTTTCCTTAATACCAGCGTGTTCTGTTATCAATATAGCAAATGAGTTAAAACAAAAATTGAAAAACGTTTTAAGAAAGATTTCAACTCTTTTTTGCTCCCAAAAATATCAACAAAAAAGTAGATAAGCAGATGAAACAACGAATCATTACAACGCACTTACCACATGCCCAAAAACCTAGTTTTAAACAAAATGCAACCAACTATTGGAACTTGAAATGAAAGCCAAAGAATCATATCGTTTTGACTTTACAAAATAGTTTGCGTCTCAAAAATTAAAAATCCAGTAACTCAAAAATTGCCAAAAAGTGTAGGTTTAGAAACAAAAACATGAAAAAAATATTATGAGACTAGTTTTTCACAGATTAGAAATCAAAATTTTCAGATGTTCAAATATTAGAAAACTAAAAGATTTTTCATCTACTGCAAGATAGAAAGTATACTTTTGATAGAAAGTATACCTTTGAAGTTAAGCAAAATAAGTAAGCAAGGCACTAATTAATCTTAATTAATCTTACTAAGTCTGAATACTAACAAGTGACCTGCAAACTATTAAAAAGAATGGTAATGATTTTTAATTATCAGGGTTTATAGAAGCAAAGGCTACGTCAAAGAAAATTTGATTAAAAAGATAGCAAAACATTATCATTAAGTTGTTTAAAATACTGTTAGCAATATTACGAAGAAGACACAACATAATTAGAAAACAAGTCATGATAAAATATAAAAATTATAAATTCCTTTTTGAGACAAACAGTTGTTTTCAAGCAGATAATTTCTATGAATAAGAATTAGACTACTAAATGCATAGAAACCTGACTCTTAAAAATGCAGATTGACACAATCAATATGAATAAAGCAAATCACTGAAAAAAAGCAGATTGGAACTAGAAAACAAGATATTGAAAAACTTTATTCTCAACAACTCTTTGGCAATCAAATTCAAAAATTTATCACATTCATAAAAAATATTTTTAAAAGTAAAGCCAGACCTTATTGAATTTTTTTGTTAATATTAAATAATAATCAAGACAAAACATAATAGTGAAATCAAGATAAGAGTAAAAACAACAGTCTGATCACCAATAGTAAAAAACGATCACTCAACTATGAATTATCTTACAAAAGAAATGGCCAATGGTGTTGTATACGAAGTTGTGCTCCAGCTCACTGTTTTAATTTAGTGTGGTTAAATCATGTCGTAGATTGGACATTCAATTTCATCTAATTTATGTGAAATGAGAACTCAGTAATAATTTACTAGGTAAATCAAGCCGCTCCTGAAAATAATATTAGTTGTTGTTTCTGGTAATTGAGAATATTATGAACACGAATGCATCAATAATGACAATAACTGTGGTTAAAAAAACTTTTTAAAACGGAGTTTTATAAAAATCTCAGTTAAGCCGTTTGAAACAAACAAAAAATCTTGGCAAAAAGAATATTGAATTGACAATTGCTCAATTGAACAAATGTGAAGTTTAGTTGTTGTTTCTTTGATGATTTTTGGATATCTAGATTGTTTGTTCATTCAATTCAAATAATTATCAGTATAACAAAGTAAACCATGAATTCGAAAAACAAATATCCCAGATATGTTAAAATGAAAAGTTCACAATTAAACATACCTTCAGCTAAAACATTGTTTCAAAAAGGCACGATACCTGAAATTGAATCAATTAAGTACGTAAAAAATGTCATAAACAAGTCGTTTGCTGGGCTTACATAAACAACCTGACAAAAAATGGTGCCATTTTTTAGCAATTTTGTTAGCGTCGTTTCTTTATATTGGTTTAATGTAACACTAAAAAACTATATGGACAGTAGAAAATGAAATGTTTTCAGGGAACTCAATAGTGGTCAAAGCAGGTAAGAAGAGTTATTCTGTTTTAAAAATTGAGAAACAAAACAAACTAACTTCTTGAAATCAAAAAGAAGAAACAACAAGGTAAGCAAAATTTTGAATATCTGGTTGATCTTGATTTTCTTAACACCAGCTTGTTTAGTTATCAAGAAAGCAAATCAGGTAAAAGATAAATGAAAAGTAAATGAAAGGTAAAAGATATTTTAAGCCTCTTTTCCCCCACAAAATTATCAACACACAACTAGGTAAGTAGATAAAACAACACACCCTTGCAAAGCACTTACCGCATGCTCAAAAACCTAGTTTTGAACATCTATGGGGACCTGAAATGATTATCAAAAATATCACATTGTTTTGATTTTGCTAAAAAAACTTTATGAATTGTTTAGCAACCTTTTGAAACTATTTTTTTTTAAAAAAAACAAATATGTAAAAGAGTATATGAGATTTTTTTCACGGAGTAGAAATTAGGATTTTCAGTTTGAATTAATAAAGAGCTCAAATTCCTCCTCTTCTATTGCGAGATGTTTTTCTATTAGACAACACTGAGTTTGTAAATAACTTTCGATAGATTACTTACTTTACTTACTTAACAAAATAAAATAACTAGGCGAAGCATTAATTTCATCATGTGTTTTTTATTGCATTGCTCTAAGAATAACCTTAATATAAACAAGTGAGCAGCAAATGTAAAAACTGGTAATAATTTCTGATTAAAATTGTCATTATCAAAGATGATAGACCTATTGGCTACGTATAAAAAGGATCAGAAAAAGGATTCCAAAGCATTATCTTTAAATTGCCCAAAGAAGTGTGGCCGAAAAAACGAAGAAGTAAATAAATGGAGTGGAACACAAGTCATGACTAGATTGAAAAGATATTAAATCACTTTTTCGAAATCCTAATGTTCTCACGCAGGTATATTTCATGAATAAAAATTAGACCACTAAATGCATAGGAAACTGACTCTTTACAATACAGATTGACACCCTCAATGATGATTATGCAAATCACCAGAAAAAGCATATTATAAGAACACAAGAGATTGAAAAGCTTTATTGAAAACAGTTCTTTTCAATCAAGTTCAAAAGTATATCACACTCACAAAACGTGATAGTAAAAAATGAAACCAGACATTATTGGTGCATTTTTGCTAATCTGAAATAACAATGATGAAAAAAAATGATGTTGAAAAAGGAACAAAAATGTGCCCAACTATGCCCAGGTCGAGGTGTGCGTTAATGATCAGACTCATCCGGACCATAATCAACCATTAACAGACTTAAGCTCGTTTTTAGAAATTGTGCTCGTTTAACCTCGTTTTAAAGTTTTTTGCTCGTTTTTACTGCGTTTTAAAATTTCTGCTCTTTTATAGTTTTTTTCATTAAGCAAGAACTTCCAAAGTCGGGTTATCTTTGACTTAGTTTTTAATTGTGACACAACTTTTAAGAACAAAACTTTTTTCTGGGACTTGTAAATTAAGAGGAAAAAAAGATGCACAATTGACATTTGATGACTATTATATACTTTGTAAGAAAAAAAAATATTTTGGGTTGTTTATTAATAATTATAATAAAATTTTAATAAAAATTAATTTTTTTGCAGCATGATTTGATGGTTATCGTATACTTACGCGTAAGAATTAAACACAAAATTTTAACGCTATAACATTTTTTGACCGTTTTTGGTAAGTAACGTCCTCTTTGAAGTTTTAGTCACCCCTTACTACTTAGATATGGTGAAAGTTTCTGTGAGTTGATTTAATTTGAATCATTATCAGGTATCAAGTACCACAAAAATCAAATGTCTGAAGTCTGTTTAGGGTAAAAAAGCACTTAGTACCTGCAAAAAAGTCAATCAGACGTTTTGTGTTCCATAACATAACGTTTTCACTGATAAAATTTGTACCTTTCGAAAATCGCAAAACCGTAACATTTCTCAACCTTCCAATTCGTTTTAAAATCATCCTATAACAGGACGGCACTTCTACTAAAATCTACACATTCTTTGCAGAAGAAATTAATTTGGGATCCAAAACTTTTTTGCTTCATAATGAACTTTCTCTCAGGCCAAAACGGAAACTTTCAATTAGATTTTTCAGTCGAAAACTATTTCTCGGATCGTTTGAATAGTTCATTCTGTTAAATTTAAAAGTTTAAAGCAGACAAATGGGCGAAGATAAAAAACTAGCAGTTTTTGACAGTGTAGGTAGGTTACGCCTCAATTTAAATTTTAGTGAGTTATTAGCGACAAGTCACTAATGCTTGTTTTTATAAAAAAAGAAACATATTTTCAATCAATATGCTTCAAATATTTTTTGCTGTACAGCCCTGATAAATGATAAGCCAAGATAATAAGCCCAATAGCTTGCCTAGGAAAAACATTTAGGTTGCGAATTTCGCGAATGATGAATTATAAAAATGGGTCTTTTTGATCGGGTCAAGGAGCTGTCGAAAATGAACCAAACTCGGTATGCAGTATCTCCTGTGTAGGTAGAGTATTTTTTTTGTTGATATAGTTTACCTAGGAAAATTTAGCTTTCCATACGGAAATTTTTGAATTTCGCGAACAATGAATTTTAAAAATAGGTCTTTTTGATCGGGTCAAGGAGTTCTCCAAATCAAAGCAAACTTGGTATGGAATATTTCCTGTCTAGTTAGAGTGTAAGACAAAACGAATTTTTGCTATAGCTTGCCTTGGAAGAAATTTGGTATTACATAGGGAAATTTGCAAATTTTGCAAATAAAGAATTTTATATATGTATGTATGCATGTATGTATGTATATCAATTCTCCTATAGTTGTTTGTTTGTAACTCCACCGTAGCCGGTCCCCAGCCCGGATGAGAAAGGAGGAGGGAAACACCACCAGAAAATACAGGAAAATCTCCAAAGTTGGTTTTTTCAATCAACTTGAGAAAAATTCCGACAATATTATTCCCATTTTATACACATTTTTGCTCGTTAATGATCAGGGTTTAGCTCGTTAATGATCATAGTTTAGCTCGTTAATGACCCGAATTTGGTTCATTAATGATCAGACTTTAGCTCGTTTATGATGAGACTTTAGGCAGGCTTTTACTAGGAAGCTCGTTCATGTAGGCAGACTTTAATATGACGCTCGTCCATATTATCAAAAACGCACTTTACCCCCTCCCCCCTGTGCGTTTTTATTTGTCTGATCATTACCGCAAACTTCGACCTGGGTGCTTTTGTCATACTGAAGAAATGACCAATGGTGCCCTATACCAAAATGCCTTTTATATACTTGTTTCTATTTAGTGTGAATAAATCAATATTTGAGTTTCAGGTCCGCATATTTGAGTTTCAGGTCCGTCTAAGTTGTGTGAAATTGGATCTCAGTAATAGCTTAGTAGGTACATGAAGCTGCTCCTAAAACTGATACTGGTTGTTGCTTTCGGTAATTAAACAAACATTTGGAAGGTCTGAGTTTTCTTTTTAAATCTTAGTTTAGCTGAAAAAGTACACAATCCAAACTCAGTCAACTGTGCGTGCCGTAAACGGGCTTTCTATTGCCCTAAACGTTTAGTTTTGTCATTCAGGGTTTAAATTAAAAAAATTTTTCAAATTTTTTTTGAAACATTTCATTACCAATTAACCAATTATAGACAGATCACAACATTTTTTCAAAATTATTTTAAACTATACAAAAAAATCTGTACAAAAAATATACAAAATTCTTTTTAAAAAATTGATACTAGTCATTCAAAATTTGGATTAAAAAAAGTAAACGTCAACTTACGGTAAGTTGAAGACGTAGTATGTCGAAATGCTTGTAAAACAAAGCCTGATTCATTGTTTTATTTATTTGAATACATCTTCATCAAAAGTTGACAAAACAATAAAACTGGGGCGAGGGAGTGTAAAAACGAAACTTAACTTGAGCTACGTTATTTCACACATATTTTTGATTTGATGGTTAATGATTTAATGATGAAATATGCATACATAAAATTTCACACACGCAGGGACAGACACACAAAAACACGCACACACACACACGCACACACACAAACACTCTCACACACACAAACACACACAAAAACACACACAAATACACACACAAACACACCCACACAAACACACACAAACACACGCACACACAAACACACAAACACTGAAACACACAAAAACATACGCACAAACACACACACAAACCCACACACAAACACACACACACACACACACAAATACACACACACAAACACATACAAACATACACAAACACACACGCAAACACGTACACACGCACACACAAACACACACAAACACACACACACGCACAGAAACACACACACAGACACACACACACACACAAACAAACACACACGCACACGTACAAACACACAGTCACACACACAAACACACGTGCACACACTCACTCACACACACACACACACATATATATATATATATGTATATATATATATATATATATATATATATATATATATATATGTATAAGTATATATATATATATATATATATATATATATATATATATAAATACACACATATATATATATTTATATATATATATATATATATATATATATATAATATATATATATATAAATATAAATATATATATAAACATCTTTACAACAAATGTTGACATTTTAAACGCATGAAATTTTCGGTATAATCAGTGCGAGTTAGCCTAAAACGACGAAGGCCCCTATTTTTTCCTTGCAGTTGACGGTTTGTTCGGTTTCCCCGGCCGAGGTTTCACCGTTAGTCCAACCCTAATTAGTGGAGATTAGGGTGTAATGCGTTATCCACTCCCATTTATCAGGGAAAAAAATTTAAGAGTGTAACTTTAAGAAATAACAAGGTTATTACTGCACTCTTTTCTCCACTATTTTTACATTCTTTTCAAATAGTGTAATTTAGGGTGGATTCATAAGAATTTAGACTCTTGTTTCCACCATTAAGCTTACTATCACATTTTCTCTACTGTTTTCACGCTCTTCATAAAAACCATTCAACACTATTCGTAAAAGACTGTCATTTGGAGTGAATTTATGAAAAATTACCTCTGCTTTTCCATCATAATGTTTACTGTCAATTTGTTTTAAGGTCTTTTTACATTTTTGAGTGTCATTTACAGTGAATTGATAAGAAAATACAACTTATTTAGTGGCAAAAAACCACTTAACATTAGTGGATTAACATTAATGCAGTTTAATTTGAATTATTAAAATTTTCATAAATTCTCTTAATATTTTTAAATTGTACATTAACATCAAATTGTAATTGCATGAGCTGAAAATTTACTGATGATATGTTCATTTTACACAAATTCAAAATACCATTAATTGATGATGTCGACACCTAGTGCAGATATCTGCTTGGGAAAACCATCTGGAAAGACGGCCAAGATAAAATCAACAGCATCCACCCATCCATGCGACGCAGATGTAGGATTTAATCGATCAATTGTTTTTTATAATTTTTTTCATCGAGTCAACGAGTTGTCCAAACGGAGCCGAACTCGGTATGGCGTATTGCCAGTGTGCATAAAAGTCTTTAACAAGAAAAACTTCTAGGGTAACTGTTCTAGGTAAAGAAATTTTGTTTAAAGTGTTGTTTGGTTTAATAAAGAAAATTGAAATATTTTGAGTTGAAAATGGGTGTGACGGCTTTTCGGCGTCTAATTGCTCTCCAACCTACCTCTTCTAGTACTCTCGCTCGCCTCTCGCTCGTCTTGTTCGTGTCTCGCTCGTCGCTCGCTTGTCTCTCGCGCGTCGCTTGCTTGTCTCTCGCGGGTCTCTTGCTCGTCTCTCATGTTCTATTACTCGGTGGCCTTTTGAGATGGGTCTATTTATGTGTATGATTTGATGTTTTTTTCTTTTTTATTTCAGAAAGCTTGAAAAAGTTTATAGAAAGTCAGTTTTTTAGCAGTACAATTTTTCTTA
>NW_027453345.1:5000-12090 GCF_964194025.1 Convolutriloba macropyga | reverse complement strand
TAACTCAAGCTAACTCAAGCTAACTCAAGCTAACCCGAGCTAACTCAAGCTAACTCAAGGTAGCTAAAGCTAGTTCAAGCTAACTCAAGCTAGCTAAAGCTAAGACAAGCTAACTCAAGCTAACTCAAGCTAACTCAAGCTAACTCAAGCTAACTCAAGCTAGTTCAAGCTAACTCAAGCTAGCTAAAGCTAACTCAAGCTAACTCAAGCTAACTCAAGCTAGCTCAAGCTAACTCAAGCTAGTTCAAGCTAACTCAAGCTAGCTAAAGCTAACTCAAGCTAACTCAAGCTAACTCAAGCTAACTCAAGCTAGCTAAAGCTAACTCAAGCTAACTCAAGCTAACCCGAGCTAACTCAAGCTAGCTCAAGCTAACCCAAGCTAGCTAAAGCTAACTCAAGCTAACTCAAGCTAATTCAAGCTAACTCAAGCTAACTCAAGCTAACTCAAGCTAACTCAAGCTAGCTAAAGCTAACTCAAGCTAACTCAAGCTAACTCAAGCTAACCCGAGCTAACTCAAGCTAACTCAAGGTAGCTAAAGCTAGTTCAAGCTAACTCAAGCTAGCTAAAGCTAAGACAAGCTAACTCAAGCTAACTCAAGCTAACTCAAGCTAACTCAAGCTAACTCAAGCTAACTCAAGCTAGCTTAAAGCTAACTCAAGCTAACTCAAGCTAACTCAAGCTAACCCGAGCTAACTCAAGCTAACTCAAGGTAGCTAAAGCTAGTTCAAGCTAACTCAAGCTAGCTAAAGCTAAGACAAGCTAACTCAAGCTAACTCAAGCTAACTCAAGCTAACTCAAGCTAACTAAAGCTAGTTCAAGCTAACTCAAGCTAGCTAAAGCTAACTCAAGCTAACTCAAGCTAACTCAAGCTAGCTCAAGCTAACTCAAGCTAGTTCAAGCTAACTCAAGCTAGCTAAAGCTAACTCAAGCTAACTCAAGCTAACTCAAGCTAACTCAAGCTAGCTAAAGCTAACTCAAGCTAACTCAAGCTAACCCGAGCTAACTCAAGCTAGCTCAAGCTAACCCAAGCTAGCTAAAGCTAACTCAAGCTAACTCAAGCTAATTCAAGCTAACTCAAGCTAACTCAAGCTAACTCAAGCTAACTCAAGCTAGCTAAAGCTAACTCAAGCTAACTCAAGCTAACTCAAGCTAACCCGAGCTAACTCAAGCTAACTCAAGGTAGCTAAAGCTAGTTCAAGCTAACTCAAGCTAGCTAAAGCTAAGACAAGCTAACTCAAGCTAACTCAAGCTAACTCAAGCTAACTCAAGCTAACTCAAGCTAACTCAAGCTAGTTCAAGCTAACTCAAGCTAACTCAAGCTAACTCAAGCTAGCTAAAGCTAACTCAAGCTAACTCAAGCTAACTCAAGCTAACCCGAGCTAACTCAAGCTAACTCAAGGTAGCTAAAGCTAGTTCAAGCTAGCTCAAGCTAGCTAAAGCTAAGACAAGCTAACTCAAGCTAACTCAAGCTAACTCAAGCTAACTCAAGCTAGTTCAAGCTAACTCAAGCTAGCTAAAGCTAACTCAAGCTAACTCAAGCTAACTCAAGCTAGCTCAAGCTAACTCAAGCTAGTTCAAGCTAACTCAAGCTAGCTAAAGCTAACTCAAGCTAACTCAAGCTAACTCAAGCTAGCTCAAGCTAACTCAAGCTAACTCAAGCTAACTCAAGCTAACCCGAGCTAACTCAAGCTAACTCAAGGTAGCTAAAGCTAGTTCAAGCTAGCTCAAGCTAGCTAAAGCTAAGACAAGCTAACTCAAGCTAACTCAAGCTAACTCAAGCTAACTCAAGCTAGTTCAAGCTAACTCAAGCTAGCTAAAGCTAACTCAAGCTAACTCAAGCTAACTCAAGCTAGCTCAAGCTAACTCAAGCTAGTTCAAGCTAACTCAAGCTAGCTAAAGCTAACTCAAGCTAACTCAAGCTAACTCAAGCTAGCTCAAGCTAACTCAAGCTAGTTCAAGCTAACTCAAGCTAGCTAAAGCTAACTCAAGCTAACTCAAGCTAACTCAAGCTAACTCAAGCTAGCTAAAGCTAACTCAAGCTAACTCAAGCTAACCCGAGCTAACTCAAGCTAGCTCAAGCTAACCCAAGCTAGCTAAAGCTAACTCAAGCTAACTCAAGCTAATTCAAGCTAACTCAAGCTAACTCAAGCTAACTCAAGCTAACTCAAGCTAGCTAAAGCTAACTCAAGCTAACTCAAGCTAACTCAAGCTAACCCGAGCTAACTCAAGCTAACTCAAGGTAGCTAAAGCTAGTTCAAGCTAACTCAAGCTAGCTAAAGCTAAGACAAGCTAACTCAAGCTAAACTCAAGCTAACTCAAGCTAACTCAAGCTAACTCAAGCTAGTTCAAGCTAACTCAAGCTAACTCAAGCTAACTCAAGCTAGCTAAAGCTAACTCAAGCTAACTCAAGCTAACTCAAGCTAACCCGAGCTAACTCAAGCTAACTCAAGGTAGCTAAAGCTAGTTCAAGCTAGCTCAAGCTAGCTAAAGCTAAGACAAGCTAACTCAAGCTAACTCAAGCTAACTCAAGCTAGTTCAAGCTAACTCAAGCTAGCTAAAGCTAACTCAAGCTAACTCAAGCTAACTCAAGCTAGCTCAAGCTAACTCAAGCTAGTTCAAGCTAACTCAAGCTAGCTAAAGCTAACTCAAGCTAACTCAAGCTAACTCAAGCTAACTCAAGCTAGCTAAAGCTAACTCAAGCTAACTCAAGCTAACCCGAGCTAACTCAAGCTAGCTCAAGCTAACCCAAGCTAGCTAAAGCTAACTCAAGCTAACTCAAGCTAATTCAAGCTAACTCAAGCTAACTCAAGCTAACTCAAGCTAACTCAAGCTAGCTAAAGCTAACTCAAGCTAACTCAAGCTAACTCAAGCTAACCCGAGCTAACTCAAGCTAACTCAAGGTAGCTAAAGCTAGTTCAAGCTAACTCAAGCTAGCTAAAGCTAAGACAAGCTAAACTCAAGCTAACTCAAGCTAACTCAAGCTAACTCAAGCTAACTCAAGCTAACTCAAGCTAGCTAAAGCTAACTCAAGCTAACTCAAGCTAACTCAAGCTAACCCGAGCTAACTCAAGCTAACTCAAGGTAGCTAAAGCTAGTTCAAGCTAACTCAAGCTAGCTAAAGCTAAGACAAGCTAACTCAAGCTAACTCAAGCTAACTCAAGCTAACTCAAGCTAACTAAAGCTAGTTCAAGCTAACTCAAGCTAGCTAAAGCTAACTCAAGCTAACTCAAGCTAACTCAAGCTAGCTCAAGCTAACTCAAGCTAGTTCAAGCTAACTCAAGCTAGCTAAAGCTAACTCAAGCTAACTCAAGCTAACTCAAGCTAACTCAAGCTAGCTAAAGCTAACTCAAGCTAACTCAAGCTAACCCGAGCTAACTCAAGCTAGCTCAAGCTAACCCAAGCTAGCTAAAAGCTAACTCAAGCTAACTCAAGCTAACTAAAGCTAGTTCAAGCTAACTCAAGCTAGCTAAAGCTAACTCAAGCTAACTCAAGCTAACTCAAGCTAGCTCAAGCTAACTCAAGCTAGTTCAAGCTAACTCAAGCTAGCTAAAGCTAACTCAAGCTAACTCAAGCTAACTCAAGCTAACTCAAGCTAGCTAAAGCTAACTCAAGCTAACTCAAGCTAACCCGAGCTAACTCAAGCTAGCTCAAGCTAACCCAAGCTAGCTAAAGCTAACTCAAGCTAACTCAAGCTAATTCAAGCTAACTCAAGCTAACTCAAGCTAACTCAAGCTAACTCAAGCTAGCTAAAGCTAACTCAAGCTAACTCAAGCTAACTCAAGCTAACCCGAGCTAACTCAAGCTAACTCAAGGTAGCTAAAGCTAGTTCAAGCTAACTCAAGCTAGCTAAAGCTAAGACAAGCTAACTCAAGCTAACTCAAGCTAACTCAAGCTAACTCAAGCTAACTCAAGCTAACTCAAGCTAGCTAAAGCTAACTCAAGCTAACTCAAGCTAACTCAAGCTAACCCGAGCTAACTCAAGCTAACTCAAGGTAGCTAAAGCTAGTTCAAGCTAACTCAAGCTAGCTAAAGCTAAGACAAGCTAACTCAAGCTAACTCAAGCTAACTCAAGCTAACTCAAGCTAACTAAAGCTAGTTCAAGCTAACTCAAGCTAGCTAAAGCTAACTCAAGCTAACTCAAGCTAACTCAAGCTAGCTCAAGCTAACTCAAGCTAGTTCAAGCTAACTCAAGCTAGCTAAAGCTAACTCAAGCTAACTCAAGCTAACTCAAGCTAACTCAAGCTAGCTAAAGCTAACTCAAGCTAACTCAAGCTAACCCGAGCTAACTCAAGCTAGCTCAAGCTAACCCAAGCTAGCTAAAGCTAACTCAAGCTAACTCAAGCTAATTCAAGCTAACTCAAGCTAACTCAAGCTAACTCAAGCTAACTCAAGCTAGCTAAAGCTAACTCAAGCTAACTCAAGCTAACTCAAGCTAACCCGAGCTAACTCAAGCTAACTCAAGGTAGCTAAAGCTAGTTCAAGCTAACTCAAGCTAGCTAAAGCTAAGACAAGCTAACTCAAGCTAACTCAAGCTAACTCAAGCTAACTCAAGCTAACTCAAGCTAACTCAAGCTAGTTCAAGCTAACTCAAGCTAACTCAAGCTAACTCAAGCTAGCTAAAGCTAACTCAAGCTAACTCAAGCTAACTCAAGCTAACCCGAGCTAACTCAAGCTAACTCAAGGTAGCTAAAGCTAGTTCAAGCTAGCTCAAGCTAGCTAAAGCTAAGACAAGCTAACTCAAGCTAACTCAAGCTAACTCAAGCTAACTCAAGCTAGTTCAAGCTAACTCAAGCTAGCTAAAGCTAACTCAAGCTAACTCAAGCTAACTCAAGCTAGCTCAAGCTAACTCAAGCTAGTTCAAGCTAACTCAAGCTAGCTAAAGCTAACTCAAGCTAACTCAAGCTAACTCAAGCTAGCTCAAGCTAACTCAAGCTAACTCAAGCTAACTCAAGCTAACCCGAGCTAACTCAAGCTAACTCAAGGTAGCTAAAGCTAGTTCAAGCTAGCTCAAGCTAGCTAAAGCTAAGACAAGCTAACTCAAGCTAACTCAAGCTAACTCAAGCTAACTCAAGCTAGTTCAAGCTAACTCAAGCTAGCTAAAGCTAACTCAAGCTAACTCAAGCTAACTCAAGCTAGCTCAAGCTAACTCAAGCTAGTTCAAGCTAACTCAAGCTAGCTAAAGCTAACTCAAGCTAACTCAAGCTAACTCAAGCTAGCTCAAGCTAACTCAAGCTAGTTCAAGCTAACTCAAGCTAGCTAAAGCTAACTCAAGCTAACTCAAGCTAACTCAAGCTAACTCAAGCTAGCTAAAGCTAACTCAAGCTAACTCAAGCTAACCCGAGCTAACTCAAGCTAGCTCAAGCTAACCCAAGCTAGCTAAAGCTAACTCAAGCTAACTCAAGCTAATTCAAGCTAACTCAAGCTAACTCAAGCTAACTCAAGCTAACTCAAGCTAGCTAAAGCTAACTCAAGCTAACTCAAGCTAACTCAAGCTAACCCGAGCTAACTCAAGCTAACTCAAGGTAGCTAAAGCTAGTTCAAGCTAACTCAAGCTAGCTAAAGCTAAGACAAGCTAACTCAAGCTAACTCAAGCTAACTCAAGCTAACTCAAGCTAACTCAAGCTAGTTCAAGCTAACTCAAGCTAACTCAAGCTAACTCAAGCTAGCTAAAGCTAACTCAAGCTAACTCAAGCTAACTCAAGCTAACCCGAGCTAACTCAAGCTAACTCAAGGTAGCTAAAGCTAGTTCAAGCTAGCTCAAGCTAGCTAAAGCTAAGACAAGCTAACTCAAGCTAACTCAAGCTAACTCAAGCTAGTTCAAGCTAACTCAAGCTAGCTAAAGCTAACTCAAGCTAACTCAAGCTAACTCAAGCTAGCTCAAGCTAACTCAAGCTAGTTCAAGCTAACTCAAGCTAGCTAAAGCTAACTCAAGCTAACTCAAGCTAACTCAAGCTAACTCAAGCTAGCTAAAGCTAACTCAAGCTAACTCAAGCTAACCCGAGCTAACTCAAGCTAGCTCAAGCTAACCCAAGCTAGCTAAAGCTAACTCAAGCTAACTCAAGCTAATTCAAGCTAACTCAAGCTAACTCAAGCTAACTCAAGCTAACTCAAGCTAGCTAAAGCTAACTCAAGCTAACTCAAGCTAACTCAAGCTAACCCGAGCTAACTCAAGCTAACTCAAGGTAGCTAAAGCTAGTTCAAGCTAACTCAAGCTAGCTAAAGCTAAGACAAGCTAACTCAAGCTAACTCAAGCTAACTCAAGCTAACTCAAGCTAACTCAAGCTAACTCAAGCTAGTTCAAGCTAACTCAAGCTAACTCAAGCTAACTCAAGCTAGCTAAAGCTAACTCAAGCTAACTCAAGCTAACTCAAGCTAACCCGAGCTAACTCAAGCTAACTCAAGGTAGCTAAAGCTAGTTCAAGCTAACTCAAGCTAGCTAAAGCTAAGACAAGCTAACTCAAGCTAACTCAAGCTAACTCAAGCTAACTCAAGCTAACTAAAGCTAGTTCAAGCTAACTCAAGCTAGCTAAAGCTAACTCAAGCTAACTCAAGCTAACTCAAGCTAGCTCAAGCTAACTCAAGCTAGTTCAAGCTAACTCAAGCTAGCTAAAGCTAACTCAAGCTAACTCAAGCTAACTCAAGCTAACTCAAGCTAGCTAAAGCTAACTCAAGCTAACTCAAGCTAACCCGAGCTAACTCAAGCTAGCTCAAGCTAACCCAAGCTAGCTAAAGCTAACTCAAGCTAACTCAAGCTAATTCAAGCTAACTCAAGCTAACTCAAGCTAACTCAAGCTAACTCAAGCTAGCTAAAGCTAACTCAAGCTAACTCAAGCTAACTCAAGCTAACCCGAGCTAACTCAAGCTAACTCAAGGTAGCTAAAGCTAGTTCAAGCTAACTCAAGCTAGCTAAAGCTAAGACAAGCTAACTCAAGCTAACTCAAGCTAACTCAAGCTAACTCAAGCTAACTCAAGCTAGTTCAAGCTAACTTAATGAAGTTAACCCAAGCTAACTTGGGTTAATGAAGTCAAACTCAAGCTAACCCGAGCTAACTCAAGCTAACTCAAGCTAATTCAAGCTAACTCAAGCTA
>NW_027453344.1:0-12000 GCF_964194025.1 Convolutriloba macropyga | reverse complement strand
GAGCAAACAATCCGATCGGGTCGAATACTGAAGATACCAATGACAGAATCTTCCTCTGGGTTATAGGTGCTTCAACTTCCTTGTTTGTACCTCTGCATACTTGAAGACTGTCATCAGTAACGGTCCATTGTAGTCCTAGCACTGAGGATCCCTCCGTATTGGGTTCCACTTCGACTTGCTTTGTGTTGCTGATTGACTTCAAGTCCTCAGGGATTGCTTTGGTAACCTCATCGTTGTTGCTTATCCACTTCTTCAGCTCGAATCCGTGTTGTGAGAGAAGAGGTTGTAGTTGATTGAAGACTTGAATTGCTTCTTCAGGGGTTTCTACCGATTTGATGAAATCGTCCATGTAGAAGTTGTTTTGTATTGCCTTGGTTGCTATTGGATACTCTTTTTCGTTGTCCAGTCCCACTCGCTTGAGAGCATAGTTCGCGCAAGTTGGAGAACTCTTAGCTCCAAATACGTGACGCTGATATTCGTATATCTGAACAGGTTCGTTAGTTCTTGGACGCCATAAAAACCTCAAGCAACTTCTATCCTGTTCGGGAACTTGCACTTGTAGAAACATCGATTCGATGTCGGCTGTTAGGGCTATTGGTCCTTCACGGAATCTGAATATTGTTCCAATCAACCCATGTAGTAGATCAGGTCCTGCTAGTAGCTTATCATTTAGGCATACTTCTTTGTACTTTGAGGCAGCATTGCAAACACGTCTTACTTTGCCAGGCTTGTTCGGGTTTAGCACTGGATGGTGTGGCAAATACCATTCTTTCCCGAAGGTGCCTTTCACTTCGGACTCGTCCAATATCTTTACGAATCCTTTTTCTACATCTGTATCTATTGACTGTTGATACAATTTCTTTAGGTTTGGGTCCCTTTGGAATCTTCGCTCCAGTGAGTAAAGCTGACCCAAGGCTGAGCTGTAGTTGTTCGGTAGGTTTGGCTCTGGTTCACTCCACAGCATTCCCACTTCGTACCGCTCGCCTGTGAACTTTGTCGTACTCTCTAGCATCTTTTGTGCCTGCAGTTCCCTTTTGGACTGACTGACGACGTTGATTTTGGAAGCATAGGTTTCTATGTCCCACCAGGTTTGGATTTTCTCAGCCACTTTCACATCTTCAGTGAAGGCGAAATGACAAACATTTTGTCTTCTTTTGCCCGTCATGGGTCCACTGACTACCCATCCTAGCTCTGTTAGAACGGCGAAAGGTTGACTTCGTGCTCCTATCTTATAGTCCAATGGGCGTTGTAGCTCATAAGCATCTTGGCCAAGGATGATGCCAACTTCCATCAAGTTGAAGCTTTTGTTGCGTAGAACACTCAAGTGGTTGAAGCTTTGCTTCAGCTTGTTGTAGTTGTAGTTTGTGTTTCCCAAGGAGATTGACGGATGTGCAAACGCTTCGATTGAATGCACCTTTGAATGTAGTCCCTTTATTTTGAGAGGAACCCTTTCTGTCTTCAGATCCTTCGTTCCGTGTATGCCAGCTATGTTGAGCGTCGCATCGGTGCCTTGGGCTCGTAACTTCTCTTGCACACTTTGATCGATGAATGAAACCGTTGATCCACTATCGAGGAAAGCATATGGGTTCAGCCTGTTACCACCGCTCTGTATTGAGACAGGAACTATCTGAAGAAAGCTAGTAACTTCGTTACTCTGGTTGATTGTTGCTGCGCTTACGTTGACTGCGTGATTGCCCTCGTCCATTTGGTTTTCTGAGTGTAGCAATCGGTTGTGCTTCTTGATGCATCCATTGATGCCGCACGCATTGACTTTAAAATCTTTGATTGCATGCCCTTTGCCTAGACATCCGTAACATAAGCGTTGCTTCCTCACTGCTGCGTACCGATCATTCACACTCATGTTTCTGAATAGTGGACAGTTCCATATTTTATGAGTGCCATCAGCTAGCAGACAGTGATCACTTTGCATTTGCTTCTTTTCTTTCACGTTGGAACTTGCACTGAAGTTCGATGTTTTCGAGAACCGTTTGTCTCTATTTGTGCCTCTTCGGTCTTCTTCTCTGCGCTCTTCCTTGAAAGCTGAAAACCCTTCGTGCACGAATGCTATCCTTGATAGCCATTTTTCAAACATAATCAGATCAGGCCAATCTTCATCTTTATCATGAACATAGAACCACCACTTCTCTTTGAGAATTTGGGGTAGTTTATCTACTGCCATATACAGTGTCGAGCTTGACTGCAGATCGCCAATCTGCTTGTACTCTTTGAGCACATTCACAAAGTTCGAAACAATAACTGAGAAACTGATCAGACCTGTTGAGTCGTGAGGTTTCACCTGACTTGCTTTGCGAAGACTCTCCAGCTGTGCATCAATGATCACATGAGGTCTTCCAAATTTCCTCTGCAGAATACTCCATGCAGCACCATAGAACTGTCCAGAATAGCCCATTCCAGAGATTGCTGACCTTGCCTTGCCTGTCAGTAGAGTTTTCAGATGGCTCATTTTCTCTGAGTCTGGTATTTGTCGTTGATCCACTGTAGCAATGAACATACTAGACCACTCCGGCCATTCGAGAGGGTTTCCGTCGAAGTTGTTCAACTTCAGCTTTGGTAGGTTACTGCTACCTGCGTACCCAATGTTGTGTTGTAGTCGACCAGCTCTGGGGGAAACGTCCCGGTCTTCAACACTTGAGGAACGATCTCGTGAACTGCGATATCTTGAGAAGTGACTTTGCCTGTTCACTTCAGGGGTTACTTCGAAGCGAGCTGTTGATCGTTCTGGTGTTAGAAGGTTGTCGATCCTGCTGGCCCAGTCAGAGACATCTCTCTTCTTGGGTGTCCAGTTGAAGGGTGATTTGTCTCGAGCACCAGTTAATTGGGAACGAGCATCATCGTTCTCTAATGCTGTTCTCTTCACTTTGCGCTCTAGCTCACGCTCTTCCTCCAGCAGTTGATGCTTGGTTTCCAGTTCCTTCATTTGCATTTCTAGCTCTAGCTTCCTCCGCTCGAACCGTGCCTGCTCCAGTCGCATCTTGGTTTCGATTTCGATATCGAATTTCTTCATCCTTTCCTCTCGCCTTTGCTTTGCCGAAGATGTTTCCGAAACATTCTCCGTCTCTTGGCCACTTGCTGTTGCTCCATTTTGCACTGTTTGAGCAGCTGGGCTGTCCGTTGGGTAGTTGTTATTGCTCTCGCTGTCGTTCACTGCTTGGGTTGCGTTGCTTTGCTCAGCATTCATTGCTGGTTGCGTGCCTTTGCTTATATATGAAAGCCAATGATAGTCCAAACTTGCTTTGCACTTCCTTGCTTCTTTCAGATGTTCTTCTACAAAATTTGTTTGGTAGGGCACAAGCTTGTTTCGACGCTGCAGTTGCTTGGGTATTTCTTCTTCTAGGAGGTGGACAGTCTGTTGATAGAGGACCTTTAGTTTGTTGGGTCGATCTGAATCTTCAATAATTTTGTAGCCAATCCCTGTTTTGGTGTTGACTTCTTCTAATAAATCTTGGAACTTCTTGTCGTACCGTTGTGCTGTTGATTGAAGCTCCTCTCTGCTGATTGTGTTAGGATTGCCTGATTGCCTTTTGCTTTGCTTGCTCCTTTTAAGCGAGGTTAGTTCTTCAACGTAATTTGTGAAGTGCACTCGCAACTTTCGTTCTGCCTCACTGGCGTTGAGCTGTTGATTTGTTTGATTCTCTTTGGGGGGTGCCTTCGGCACTCTCTTCATCAGATTGGACAGCAGTTTGCCTTCCACTGTCCGGGTCGGCGGACCAAATGTAACGGCTGCTCTCCTATCAAAGTCAAGGAAAACTTTACACCGCCCTGTTCGTTTCAGCGGTTTCAAATCTGTCCGGATATTGTGTTTTTGCAGTTAACTTTTGTGAACTGTAATATCCGCTATACTGTAGATTACCGTTGCATTACTTGTTGCTCAATTACTCCTGATAACTAATCGCTCAGCTTTGCTGTATGACAAACTTGTTTCACTCAGAATAACAAAATAATTCAAATTGAAACAATCAAATTTTGCTTGAGTTTTGGTTAATAACTCAATTTATAAACCGAATTGCGGAAATCGCGCTTCGAAAAATTGTAGCCTTATAACTTGGCTATGACTCTGCAAAGTTTCAACCTGCTGCCGTTAGCAGTTGTGAAACAGGGCCTTTTACCCGTTGCAAATCTGACAATAATAATAATTTTCTTCTAACTTTAATGTTAGCAAGTCTCTCTATTGGTTTCAATAACACCAATGTTGAACTAGAGTAGGCTTCGTTAAAGCCAGTAAGAGAAACTGACTTTATGCTTTGCACAAAGTTTCTCTTACTTAGGAACTTCGTTCCTCAGAAAGAAAGTTTTGAGAATATCAAAGTTAATTCTCCTTTCACAAGTCAAAGTAAAGTTAAAACTGTACAATCACTAATATGATCTACAGAAACAAGACACGATAACAAGTAATTTACCGCTCAAGAAAGTGTGCTTCAATACGCAGTGTATGTCAGTTTAATATAACCAAAATTGCAAGTTTCTTCTGATTTTTGGTAGTTTTTCAAGCTCTATTTATACTGCCGTACATGTCAAAATTGCATCTCTGATTGGTGGTAGATTACTATGTCGTAAGATTCTCTGAATGCACTGAAGTTGGGGTTCGGGATACCTTATACGGTGCCCCGCACTCTCTGAATTAGTATAAAAATCGCAAAATTCATCGAATCTGGCTTACCAAGTTGGGTATCTCTTGCTCCGTTTGAGCTAAATTTGTGCGATTGTGAACACTTGAATACGTGGCAATAATTGCGTAATTAAAGTTTGAGTTTCTGTTTCACTTCATATATGACGATTACGTACTAATAATAGTTGCTAAATATAAATGTTGAACAAAATGAACAAATCCGTTTGGCTTCAATAGAATGTAGCATTAAATTTCGCTTGTCACACTATTCTAGCTTTAAGGCATGAAATGGCCTTGAAGCCCTATTCATTTTGATTTCTGAGTTGTTAAGCTCAGCCGCAATATACTCGATGAGCCCTGGATTTTTTATTCTTATCAGATTTTCAACATCTTGGAGAAACAAAGTCTCAATGTTGATTTGAAATTCAAAGAATATTGAGGATTTTAAGTTACCAAATTTGGTAACAGTTTTCTGTTTTTTTATCTTTTTTTGATAACTGGGTTTCCGGTTAAAAATGTCTGATTCTGAGTTCGAATTGCTGCATATCAAAATGAGAAAAACGTTTCTTCAGACACTTGTTCACAGAAATTCGTGATAAAAAACAGTTTATATTTTGAAGATCAAATTTTATGATTCCTTAAATTAATTACTCGAATTCCTTACCGACATTATTTTCAAATTCTAAAGACGTAAACGAAAAGTTTAAATGCAAAACACACTATTTGAACTCTTCATTTGACCAACTTTCCAATTTGGACTCAATGATGATATTTTTCTGCTATTCAATGTTTCGATTGTTGATTTTTATTTTTTCATTAAAAATATCGTCAATAAACTCCAGAGTTTGCTTCCAACTAAATTATGGAAACACACAACACATCGACAGGCAGAGATGCTTTTTAGTTGGGTTCTTTTCAAACGATTGATTTTTCTGAAAAACTATTTCGTCGCATCAGTTATTTCAGATTCGACAAAAACGTGAGTGTAAATTGTTGTTTTCAACAAAACAACCGAAATTTTAAAATAGTATTATAGAATTCTAAATAATCCCAACTCTACGCTTTCAACGTGCAACAAAGTTCCAAGTTTTTCCCTCAAGTTTTTTTTAGTGTTATAAAATTTATCATGTAAGAACGTGAGAGTTAAGTATGAAACATTTGGCTCTCAATATTTCTATGCGTTCTCAACAAGAGTATTGCGACGTTGCGTCACCTTTTGAAATCTTAAGAGCATTTTGCGAGGCTTTACGATGGCACAATAGTTAATTTTAGTGACTTTTAATAGTCTAATTTTTCACGCACTCACACAACCTAGGATGTGGTGTCAGGTCAAAAATCTGCATGTCCAGACTGTCCTCACAAAAGACCTCTAAGTCCAGCATATTGTGTGTTTAAAAGATTTTCTTGCGTTCAAACGTTTTTTTTGCATTGGTTGTGTGTTCAGAAGCGCATATGTTCAGACTTTCGGGTGTTAATGTCCAGACTTCTCTTCATACTTATGCATATATCTGGTACACAACATTTTTTATAGTATACTCATTTCAAGTACTGATATCATAGATGATTTTGATAAAGGGTTTTAGTGGTCGGTACATATATGAATAATAAAACGTGGCCAATGAACCTTTTGGTTGAAAAGGGTGCCAGTATCTAGGTAAAAAAGCGTGGCTTTTACAATTTCAAGAGTTTTCAATAATTTTAGAGTTAAAAGTTGTCCAAAACAAGGCAAAATGCTGGTTTCTGCTCTTTCTGCGTTCGAGATTTGCGCCCTTTTTGAGTTGAGGTTTTCTACGTATAACGCGTTCACTTGAGTGAGTGCTCTAGTGTAAGAGCTGAATCAACCCTGAGCTAAGCAGTTCTGTCATTTTTTTTTTGAAATTGAAAAATATTTCTGCGCCTAAGGGTCACTATGATCAGATATTCATGCAAAAGTTGCCTATGCCCGGACTTGTGACTTTATTTTAATCTGGGCATATCTACTTTTGGTCTGAATATCGACCTCAATAAGCGAAAGCTGTCTATAAACATATAGGACAGAGCTCTTAAATATGGTTGCTAATAGAGCGTTTATGGATTTATCGCGTGTTGCGCGGTGTTGCGCGGTGAATATCAAGTGTTGCGCGGTGAATATAATTCCATCATGTTTCAGAAGAATGTGGTGCAAGTTGTGACGTTGGATTCTGCTACCCTGGAGGATGTGTTCAATGTGCCCCCGGACACTACGCAGGAGAGTAAGAAGAGTTCTTTTTAATACAGATTTGTCTTCGCGCCAGTTGGCAACCAAAATATGCAACCTATAAAAAATTGTGCTTATGTACTTATGGAAAAAATGCAAGGAAAAATATACAGCTTTATAAAGTATGAAACCAAAAAATTTTAATTGTGGAAAAATATGCAACCAAAATTATGAAAAGTTATGCAACCAGAAATATGAAGCCTAATAAAATATGCATATGCCATGAAAAGACTGTTTGGTAAAAACTTAAAAACTTACTTACAATAAGTTTGCAAAGTAATCAATGATTAACCATATTTTACATACCATGTGATTTTACCCGCAGACTTATATATATTGATGGTGATGGGCTTCATGAGTTTAGGTATGATATATATAGTTGTTCATGCAGTGTTTGTGCTTAAACTGTGACCAGATACAAGCGCGTTTTAAAATAAAATTTGACTCTATAAAATGAGCAGCTTTCCTGAGCATCCCTCAGCTAGGGTGTTGGGTTGAAAAATTGAGAGAAATTTGTTCACAGATTCAAAAACATTTTCAAAATTTTGAACAGAATTTAGTTTAAAGGAGGAATAATAAATGTCAAAATAGAAATAACTTCTTCCTACCTCAGCTAACGCGATTTACAATAGTTGTCTGTTCGATGTCGATCATAATTCTAAAACCTTTTTGTCTTTGTCGTTGGAGCCATGAAAACAAAACCAAGTAAAGTGACATGGTTGTCCAAATTTAATATATAAGGGATTATAATATGGTTGAAAACAGCTGTATAACATTTCTAGCCACTGATTCCGTAGTTGTTTAGTAAGCAACCACCTGTGGTACGGTATGGAAAATTTATAGATGCCGATAAATGGAAATGAACACAGATTGTCAGTTAACAATGAGCAAAACAAGCCATTTTGACAAGAATTTTGTGGAAAAATCAAAGATTTTTTTTAAATATAGGATATTTTCTGACTTTTTATCATTGTTTCTGACAACTTTTCTCAGTTTCCTATCGTTTTTGCAAATTAGTTATAATAAAAAATGATGTAATTATTTGGTAAATGCGGAACAGGAAAAGTGAAGAACATTCAAGCTTGCCTTGAAAAATCTATCTCTTCCTAACTTTAACTAAAAAATTTGTCTGTCGGTAATAATACTATCTATTGGTTGATTATATACTCTATATGATTATACTCTATGGTTCCAAAAGTACATCTAAAGTCTCCGTACATCTAAAGATCTTTTTACAAAGCATTAAACAAATCGAAGAATACAAAATTTTGAGTTCATATTTGTTCTCTAATAACTCGTTATTACACTTTTAGCTTTTCAACGTCCAGTAGACGGTTTGTATAGCTTTCACTGTCTGCTTTTGTAATTGCTCCTTCGAAATTGCGCATAAATTTTCAAGAGGAATCCGACTTAGATGGTATCCCGGCAATTCAAGCAGCCTCCAGTCGATGATATTCCAAATGCCGATGATAAAAATTGCCGATGATATTCCATTTATGCCCAGGAGCATTATCATTTTGAAAAAAGGCCCTGAAAACAGTTTTTTCTTTTATCAAATAGTTTATCAATTATCCAAAATTGCTAGAAAAACCGACAGTATTTAGCTGATTTGGATACCTAACAACCATTTGCCGTCCTTCTGATCCTATTGCACTCTAACACATTAGTGATCAATTTTCATAACTCAAATTCTTTGTGTTTTTTTAAAGAAAACTTACACAACTTCTTCGAAAAACTCGAACAATTCGGTCACTGTAGATACGCACTCTAGTTTCATCAGTAATAAAATGTGTGGCAGATGTAAAGCTTCTTGATCAGATTGATCCAACATTTTGAATGCAAACATTTGCGGTTTTCAGAGAACTTATCTAACTGTACTTTTTGAAACTGCATCTTTGCAAAAAAAAAGCGTTATGAGTCACTTTAATAGGCTCAATGATTTTTTTTGGGATCATTTAAAACATTGTTAAATAATCTTTTTTTGTTTTTTTGAAAATTATGGGTGACTTTTGCTCGACTTTCGCTTGAATCGTTTTTTTGTTCAAGAAAATCTTGTATAACGTAGTTTAACAGCTTTTCCTAGTTTTTTTTTTAGTTTTTCTGTTTATTGGCACGCTGAGAAAAACTACTGAAAGAAACCAAAAGATCTTGGGAGCAGTGCGCTGATCAAAAACAGCCTACTCAAGGCGGGGCCCTGATCAGACTTGTAAAAACTGCCACAATTAGACCATGCAGACTCTGAAGCGGGCCGTGATCAGACTGAATTCAGACGATAGTGTAGCTGAAAGAGTCTGTCGAGAAGTTGCTATCTACCTTTGGGCGAGACAGAAGTCGGTGTTATAAGAGCTGAGTTAGGTTGCCAATACCAGACTGGGTAGACAAAAAGTCATGAAAAATCAAACTGGGTAGTCAGATTGTTACTGAACCCAAAGCAGACCCCTTTGCAACATCTTGTTGGTCACATTCGAGCAAGCTTCTTCCAACGACCGGTCAATTAACA
This sequence comes from Convolutriloba macropyga, assembly GCF_964194025.1. Classification (NCBI taxonomy): domain Eukaryota; kingdom Metazoa; phylum Xenacoelomorpha; order Acoela; family Convolutidae; genus Convolutriloba; species Convolutriloba macropyga. Next base: position 2,637 of record NW_027453344.1, on the reverse strand, counting down.
GCGAAACTAAAACTGAAACCGTTTCTCTTCTTGGGCGTCTGTTTTTTGCGGCATGATTTAAAAGTTGGAGATTGTTTGCTTGCTCAAATAATGTTTTTTAGAGACAACTTTTTAAATTGATAGAGGTTTTGTGAAAAAGGGGATCAACGTCGTAAGGAAGTCAGATTTTTGTGAATTTTTGGACAAAAAAACAAGGTGAGCTTGGAGACATTGGCTGAGTTGGAGGTGGTCTTATTTTGATGACAGAAAGGGTTGAATTTTGGATAACTTTTAGTTTCTTTAATTAGCGGAGAAGTTCATCAAATTTCGATCCACGTGGGAAAAATTAGTCCAGATTGTGTGCATGTCATTGTGCATTGGACTATTGGTTATCTAAAAATGTTCTGAATCCCGAAATTCGGGTAGTTGTCAATATCCTAACGAATGCTGAAATCCTTTAGCAGACAATCTTTGAGGGATTGGTTTGATCTGTTTTATCTTTTTAATCTTTCAACGAGGCCTTCCTTAGAAGAAGTGAATGCCGTATTTGAATAGACATGGTTTTGTGCTGGTCAGAAAGCGCAAACCAAAGACGGGTCCCTAATCAGACTTGCCAGTCGTAAGTAGTTCCCCAACTTGATCATGCAGTACCTGAAGAGGGATCATTATCAGACTAAGTTTAGCCGATAGGCCAGCAGAAAGAGTCTGTTGCAAGATTGCCATCTACCTTTGAGCGCGACAGAAATCGGTTTTATCAGAGCTGAGTTAATTTGCCAATCCCAGACTGAGTAGATAGGAAATCATTAAATCAAATTGGATAGTCATATTGATACTGGACCCAAAGTAGATCTCATTGAAACATTTTGTTTGTCACATCGTAGCAATTTTCTTCAACAACCAGACAATCAAGAGCCAAACAAAAGCGTAAACCGTTTCTTGTCTACGGCTTCTGTTGTTGACAGCTTGATTTGGAAGTTGGTTTTGGTTTCCTGGCTAAATCATGTTTTGATAGAGCAACGACTTTTGAAAATAATAGAAGTTTTGCGAAAAAAAAACAACATTGTTGTAAGGAATTCAGAGTTTTGTGTTTTTTGAACAAGAACGCAGGGTGAGTTTGGTGATATTGGCTGAGTTGGAAGTAATCTTATTCTGATGGCAGGATACACAAATTTGCAGAAAATGTTGATTTTTGGACTAAATTTTAGCTTCTTCAATTTGCAGAGAGTTCATCAAAGTTCGGGCCAGGTGGGAAAACTTAGTCCAGATTGTGTGCATGTCATTTCGCATTAAAATATCAATGTTCTCAAAATGGTCTGATTCCCGAAATTTCACTCCAATTCTAGCTAGACGTCAATATCCTAACCAATGCTGAAGTCCTTTAGCAGACAATTGTTGAGGGAATGGTTTGATCTGTATATCTGTTTAGTTCTTCAACTAGGCCTCCCTTAGAAAAAAAGAGTTCCGTACTTGAATAGACAAGACATTGCGCTGGTAACAAAACGCAAACACAGGACGAGTCCCTGATCAAACTCGCTAGTTGGTAAGTAGTGCCCCAAACAAACCATGCAGACTCTGATTGGGGCCTGATCACACTAAATTCAGACGATAGGAGATCTGAGAGAGTTAGTCGGGAATTTGCCATCTGCCCTTGAGCGCGACAGAATTCGGCCTTATGAGAGCTAGGTTAGGTTGCTAATCCCTGTCTGGGTAGACAGGAAGTCATGAAAAATCAAATTGGTTATTCATATTGTTACTGAAACCAAAAGTAGATCCAATTGCGACTTTGTTGGTCACATTGTAGAATTTTTCTTCAACGACAGGACAATTAATGGCCAAACAAAATCGTAAACTGTTTCTTTTCTCAGAATTCTGTTTTTGGCAGCTTAATTAAGAAGTTGTTATTGGTTTGCTTGCTAAACCATGTTTTGATAGAGCAACGAAATTTTAAAATAATAGGGTTATTGCGAAAAAGAAGACCAACGTCGTAAGGAAGTAAGAGTTTTGTTTTTTTTTGACAAAAACGCAGGGTTAGTTTGGTGACATTGGGTGAGTTGGACATAGTCTTTTTCTGATGGAAGGAGACACAAATAAGCAGAAAGGATTGAATTTTGGACTGCTTTGTAGCTTCTTCAATTTGCAGATAACTTCATCAAATTTTGGGCCATGTGGGAAAAATTAGTCCAGATTGTGTGCATGTCACTTTGCATTAGAATATTGATGCTCTCAAAATGTTTTGCATCCCAAAATTTGGCTAGCCGTCAATATCCTAACGAATGCTGAAATCCTTTAGCAGACAATCTTTGAGGATTTGGTTTGATCTGTTTTATCTGTTTAGTTTTTCATCTGGGCCTTTATTAGAAAGAAAGAGTGCCGTACTTGAATAGACACTGCATATCGCTGGTCAGAAAACGCAAACTCAAGACACTTCCCTGATCAGACTTAACAGTCCGTAAGTGGTGCACCATTTAGACCATACAGACTCTGAATGGGGCCTGATCTGACAAAATTCAGACGATAGGGTGGCTGAAAGAGCCTGTCGAGAGGTTGCCATCTACCTTTGGGCGAGACGGAAGTCGGTGTATAAGAGCTGAGATTGGTTGGCAATCATAGACTGGGTAGAGAGGAAATCATGAAATCCATTTGGGTAGTCAGATTGTT
>NW_027453343.1:0-12658 GCF_964194025.1 Convolutriloba macropyga | reverse complement strand
CGATGTAGCATTTTACTGTATTTTCGTACAAGGTTTTCAAAACGAACAAATTTTTGTTAAGTTTTTGACTTGTGCTTCATTATTCGTTCCGGAAATCACAGTTTTGTTCCATAAATTTGGGCTAGCGTCCAAGTTTTACTTTTACACCTGCCATGAGTATACGAGAACGCTATTAACACATATCAATTCATGAAGGATGCGAACTTTGCAAAACTTTGATATAAAGTGAAAATTACACTTCTCTCTCTCTCTCTCTCTCTCTCTCTCTCTCTATCTCTCTCTCTATCTCTCTCTCTCTCCCTCTCTCTCTCTCTCTCTCTCTCTCTCTCTCTCCTCTCTCTCTTTCTCTCTCTCTCCATATTTAAAAAAAAAGATAAAATGCATGCAAGTGTTATATTGACTTTGCTGAAAAAAACTGAGACTAATTCCGTCAATGGAAAGAAACGGCCTTGAGTATTTCAGACAATTGGGCGTAACCTATGAAAAGACTCTGTCTCGGCCTATAAAAATCCATCAGTTCGACCTGGGAAAAATGGAAATATGGAAATGTGAATAAAATTGGCTCAATCTTTGAAGGAAGTTTGTCCCGATTTAAATTACCCGAAATTAACATTCTTGGTAATCATACAAAGATCATTTTTCGTTATATCAAAGATATGCCAAATTTCTCAGTATGATCATGCAATGACCACTAAGAACAATATATGATCTTTTACGGATGTCAAAAATCATACACGGTTCTTTAATTGGTACGAATAATAAAAATATATGGTTATTTAGTGGTTACTTTGTGTTGAGTCTGACAAGTTGGTACCAAATACACTGAAAAAGTTTTGACCAGTTTGAGCTGGCTACAACAGAAATCTAAGCACGAGAAATATTACCAAGAGAGACTGTTTTTGATGTTTTTGGTTACTTGTAGTTAGTTGGCATTCAATAAAAAGACTTTTCGATCATTCCGAATTTTTTGTTAGCTTGCTCTTCAAACCTTGGGAGCAATTAGATTTATCTCCATCCTATATAACTTTACGACGGAAGTTACGACGGACGTAAAGTTATATATCTTATATCACTTCAATTCAATTTGCATGTATGTTTTGAATGACTACAAACGAATTTCAGAACTCACATATGTCTAAGTATGGTTTCCAAGAGCACAAAAATGACAAATTTTGCGGTGAATGAAATTTTAAATTGCTGTGATCTATAGCGCAACAATTGTGGCGTCTTAATTTTCGTTTATTTTTTTCATATTTTATATGTTCTTGGTAAGATTACTTTGAAACCAGAAAACTATATATGATATTTTTTGTAATCAAAGTCGGGTCTTTCCCATAATACCCCCAACCATTGTTCGTTTAACGTAAAACATCACCACAGTCATGGTAAATATACCACAATTGCGGGGGTTACAATTTCGCCGGGGAGGGGTGGTAGTATGGCTATAATTTGAATTCAAGGTTTTACCCTATCAATTTTGCTCTACAGATCTTTGCGGAAAGTCGAGGCTTCAACTATGACTGAATACACCATTGGCAACAACTTATGTGGTTCAAAATCTTATTCAAAGTTTTTGACGTGATTTCTAAACATTTTTCTGCACATGCTACAATCTAAAAAACCTTAGCTTGAGACACGCGCGAGCTTTTTCAAGGGTGCCAAATGCTGCACGGGCAGAGTTTATTAACCAAGATCATTTATCGTTTAAGAGCATAAAAGTTTTTCTATTGTGCAATGACATCCATACACGGGTGAACGCAAAGTAAGCCGAAGTAAAGATAAGATTTCGTAAAAAAACTGAATCGTATGTATATATGAAATTTATAATGTTTTTGAGTGCACCAGAGAAACAAAATTAAGGTCTCATCTAAAACTTTATACCGTTTTCTCCTGGTAAGAAAACAAAAACTTAAAAAAAGCAACACAATTTCACGCAAACACAAGATCAACATTCAGATTGGTACATGATCCTAAGTGCAAACAATTCTTTTTGAGATCTGATCATTTTCGTTTTTTTCTCAAAGGAGAAACGGACTATATAGTAAAAACAACTCGGGTGTTTTTACTAGAATTGTTCTTCATCAGGCGAAAACCAACCACACAGTTATGTAAGGGGCGGTGTTCTCAAATTTCGGTGTTTAAAGTTTTGACGCTGAAAAGCTCACGTTTTTAAAAATTGTTATATTTAGGCGATTTAAATTATATATGTTGAGGGGTTTGCGTGCATTTCTCACCTTTTTCGACTGTAGCCTTCTCACTCTCTTGGCTCTTCTGCTTTTTCTCTGGTGAAATTTTGAATTGCATTCTTTGTTTTGACTGCTTTGTTCAATTTTGTTCACTGACATTGCTTTGTTTCAGCGGATCAGTTTTCGTCAACAGCGTAGTTCAAAAAAAACCACAATAACCACAAGATACATAATTCCCTAACATTTTTCTTCGAAGACGCTCTTAAGAATGTTGCACGTGCAACTTTTCGCGTTTTACCGGAATGATTGAGGCGGGTGGGGCTAAAATGTCAATGGTAAACATGACATAGCCATCATTCTCTCTGAAAATTTTCATTGCATTCTCTCTGAAAGTCATGCAAGACTGAACCAAATAGAACCAAATACGCCGAAAATTGCCAAATTTTCGAAATCGAACATACCAAAATTTTCTATATTTTACAACCGACACATACGATTGCATAAATTAGCTCTCTGACGCTCTCTGATGTTATAAAACCGAACACTTTCATGCTTAAAACTTATGATACTGAAAAAAAAACTGAACTGTCCAGGCTTTTCCTACATTTGAATCAAAGCCCGACAAAGAATTTTGTCGTTTTTTGTTAAATTTTGTCGACGAACATATTGCCGTCTTTTGACCAGTAATTTGGAAAAGGGGAGTACTTAGTTTTTAATTGACATTCGGTTTCAGTTGACTTAATCTTAAATTTTTGTCTAAATTATCTACAGTTATCCTTGAAAAAATTAGATTACTTTCTGTTTAAAAAATTGAAACTGAAGTATATCGAATTTTTTTGCTAATTTTGTCAATCTTTATTGTGTGATCGGAATTATTGTGTAAGGTTACTCAAGTATTACCTCTTTATTTGCTGTAGGAGCAAGTCTTTGCCTCAGTTTTGTGGCAAATAAAAGATAGTGTCAATTAGACCGAAAAGAAAAAGTCTAATTGGTGGTTAATTCAAAAAATGTTGCTCACAGTCCTAATAAACCATTAAGAGGATAACTTGCTGGTCTGCGGTTACGCTGATCATTTTTCGCGAGAACAAAAAAGTCCTTGAATTTGGTCTGAACTAAATGCAAGTGAAATTCGGGGAATAAAACTTTAGGATTATTACATGCTCAAAAATTTTATAAACTGGTTACATTCATCATTAAATACTATTGGCAAAAAGCATGTCAATGACAAATTTTGCTTTTTGGACATTAGACAAGTAATTTGAACTCTGAGTACAAGCATATTTTGCAAATTTAAACAGTTTGGTCAAATTTGGGGAATTTTTTAAAATCCAGCAGTGCTGGTTTTTTGTAATACTTGCATCAAATTAAATAGTTAACGCCTTGAATCTAATACAAATTTGTCAAAGAAATAGTCCTATATTAGGCTCCATATGCTTTTATTTAAAAATTTCACTGTGTCTTTTAATTTGCTGAAATGAAAAAGTTTGACATAGTTTGATATATTCAGTTGTGGTAATATACTGGAATATCTTAAGGTCCTTGTTGGCGGTAAACTAAAAAATGGCAATTCACCACATTTCTACGTCCAAAATTTGTTATAAATAAATATATATGTATCAAAAACTAGGCCAAATTTTAAATTATTTTTATCAAAATTTTTATCGAAAAAGTTGTTGCGCAGTCTAATAATTTCAACAAATCCATGTGCATGAATTATTAGGGAAAGTATATTTCATGGCTTGAGGAGTGGTAGAGTTGATCTAAAAAGCATTACTCAAAACTGTTTTCCAGTTCTGCCATCAAGTTTTGGAAATTTTGGACTGCTTTTATAGAAAAGTGCATAAAAGCTTAATTTTAATTGAAACTTCACTACTTGGTTGTTCACAGTTTTGGAATGAGAGCAGATAGTGAAGGTAGTATTTTTTATAGTTATGATTCTATGACTGTATAGTCATACTCCTTCAGCGGAACCTATGAAATTCAAATATTATAATATCCTTAAAAAAGAGTCGTTTCTAATTTAGTTTTTTGTCGTTGTTCAGTTCACCATTCGCCACTTTTTCCTTAATTTTGCCTTAATTTATGCTTTGTGTGATCATTTTAAGAAGGTATATAAAAATATTCTGAAAACAAGTTTTTTTGTTCCTTAACTTGACTTAAATTCTATAAATCTAGTAGTAAAAACACATAAAATCTTGCAAAGAAAATACATAATTCTTTGACATTTTTCTGCGAAAACTCTCTTAAGAATGTTGCACGTGCAACTTTTCGCGTTTTACCGGAATGATTGAGGCGGGTGGGGCTAAAATGTCAATGGTAAACATGACATAGCCATCATTCTCTCTGAAAATTATCATTGCATTCTCTCTGAAAGTCATTCAAGACTGAGATCAAATTTTTTTCAGCGCCGAATCATATTATTTTGTATTCTATATTCTTTCTCTCTATTACTTATTCTGTATTCCGCATTTAATATGTCAAGTATTGTAAGTATTATGATCATATCTAAAATTAGAATGATCAACGGACAAATAAAGGTTATCTAGTTCCTCTGAACTTTTTCTGAAGTACATTCCAAAATCGTACTGTGTCATAATTCACATGAAATAATATTACCCTGACGAAAAAACTCAGATAAAAGTTCAGCTTGCAAATCGTCAAATGTTACAGAACTTGTTATGAGAATTACAATGAACAATAAAAAACATAAAATATTCGGATCTATTCTGTTTCCCCCCCCAGTGTTTTTTATGCCCCCAGCTACAAATTATATGTTGTAATATAGCACGTTACTATGTGAAACAATAGCACGTGCGCCTGGAGGCGTCAAAAATATAAGCCCACTAAGCTGGGGGGGGCAAAAAAAAGTAGATGCAAATATTCAGTCTAATTACAGATCCCATTAAAGCACTCAGCCCCCAGTTGATTAAAGTTTGGTCAAATTTGGGGAATTTTTTCAAATCCAGTCCTGCTGGTTTTTTTAAAATACTTGCATCAAATTAAATAGTTAATGCCTTGAATCTAATATCAATTTGTCAAAGAAATAATAGGCACCTTGTGCTATTATAAAAACATCACTGTCTTTTAACTTTCTGAAATGAAAAATTTTGTCGCGTTGCCATTTTCTGGTGGCAAAAGTTTGATATACCCAGTTGTGGTAATAATCTTGAATATCTTAAGGTCTTTGGCAGTAAACTAAAAATGGCAATCTATCACAATTCTATGTCCAAACTTTGTTATTTTGATATCAAAAACTTGGCCTAAATTTTAATTTTTTTAATCAAAATTTTCATCGAAAAGATTGTTGCGCAGTCTAATAATTTCAACAAATACATGTGCAAGAATTATTAGGGAAAGTATTCCATGGCTTGAGGGAGTGGTAGAGTTGATCTAAAAAGCATATCTCAAAAATTGTTTTCCAGTTCTGCCATCAAGTTTTGGAAATTTTGGACTGCTTTTATATAAAAGTGCATTAAAGCTTAATTTTAATTGAAACTTCAGCATTTGGTTGTTCACGGTTTTGGAATGAGATCAGATAGTGGAGGTAGTATTTTTTATAGTTTTGAGTCTATGACTGTATAGTCATACTCTTTCAGCGGAACCTATGAAACTCAAATAATATCATATCCTTAAAAGAGTCGTTTCTAATTTAGTTTTTTGTTGTTGTTCAGCTCACCATTTGCCACTTTTCCCTTAATTTTGCCTTAGTTTATGCTTTGTGTGATCATTTTAAGGAGTTATATAAAAATATTCTGAAAACAAGTTTTTTTGTTCTTTGACTTTACTTAAATTCTATAAATCTAGTATTAAAAAACACATAAAATCTTGCAAAGAAAATACATAATTCTTTGACATTTTTCTTCGAAAACTCTCTTAAGAATGTTGCACGTGCAACTTTTCGCGTTTTGCCGGAATGATTGAGGCGGGATCTATTCTGTTACGGATCTATTCTGTTACGGCTCCCCAGTGTTTTTATGACCCCTAGTTACAAATTATATATTGTTATATCGCAGGTTACTTTGTAAGAAAATAGCACGTGCTTCTGGGGTTCATAAAAAATGTATGCTCACTAAGCTGGGGGGGGGGACAGAATAGATCCATTTATTCTGTATTCCGCAATTCCGCATTTAATATGTCAAGTATTATGATCATATCTTAATTTAGAATTATAAGAGGAACAAACGAAGATTATCTAGTTTCTCTGAACTTTGTCTGAAGTACATTCCAAAATCATACTGTGTCATAATTCACAGAAAATAATATTACCCTGACGAAAAAGCTCAGATAAAAGTTCAGCGTGCATATCGTCTAATGGGATCTTTTCCGTTTGTGCCCCCCCCCCCCAGCTTAGTGAGCTCATATTATTTGCACCCCCCTAAAGCACGTGCAATGTTTTTACATAATGATTTACCACGTAATCACACGTGCTCTGTAATTGGGGAGCATAACGCACTGAGGGGGGGGGCACAAACGCAGAATATCCGTCTAATGTTACAGAATTTGTTATGAGAATTGCAATAAACCAAAAAAATAAAAAAAATATTCAGTCTGATTACAGATCCCATTAAAGCACTCAGCCCCCCCCCCCTCCAAAGAAGATGAAGTGAACCCCCCCCCCTCCGCACGTTCACCAACAAACACCTGTGTGTGGGGTTGTGGTAGTTAGAGCTGTTTGTCAAAATTGGATGGTAACTGGTGGCTGGTAACCTGTCCTCACATCCTGTTACGCCAATTTTAATGCGGTTTCAGCGTATTCGTTATTTTTGGTAAAAATCAAAAAATTCAATTTCCCGTGAATTTAGTCTGATCATGGTAAGAGTCAAGTTTTAATCTGTCAAGTACAATATCAGGATTTGAAAAGTGTTTCTGAATTTTTTAAGCTCATAAATGATAAACTGCACATATACTGATTCAGCACTGAGTCTTCCAGTGAGTTTTTGTAAAGATTCAGCTCTGAAATGTCCTAGGTTTAGGGTGCGGGACGTTAACAACTCACGTTTGAGCAACTTCTACTATAATTTTCATTGTTTCTCCCATCTCGCTTTCCACTCCAATCCTTGGAAGCGTATTTCTTTCACCAAGTTCAATGTTAATAACTTTTGATGCATTGTCTTGATTTTTGGTGTTTATGGTAGGAATTGTTAATTTTGATCATTTTTATTTCACTTTTTCAGATAGAAAGAAATTTGTAAACAATTCGTGAATTGGCACTATGAGTGTGTGCTAAGTTTTACTAAACAGCTATCTTTATTGGACTCAAAGCATGAGGGAAAACTGAGATAAGCCATATTTCTTCAGTTTTTTATAATTACTTTTCCGAATGTTTTCTATTATTTTCCTTTTTGTCGGATCAGCATTAGAAATTGTTATGCCAATATTCGTATTTTGTGAAAATTGTATAATATATTCAAGGTATAGATCATTAACTTCAAAAATTACTTTTATACATGTCTTGGAAAAATTGACAGCAATGCAACGCTTTTATAAATTTTAAGCTAAATTCTGCACAGATAATTTTGCTTAGTTTGATTTTGTTTGATTTTATTCCTCATATAGTTTTTTTGTTAATTGAATGACAAGTAACCAGCTTATTAAAAAAATAGGTAAAATTTCTGCATAAAAACATTACTCACTGCCAGGTATCGGTTTTGAAGTCACTGCAATGTAAAACTCTTCAAGTGAGTAAATGATTCGTTTTTTTTAAATTTTTTTAAGATTTTGATGTCTCCTTTCTCTTATTTAAGATAACTATTCAATTGTTAGGATACAGTTATTTTTTATGTCTTAAAACTGCTTAATACCTAAATTAAAACAATCTTAAAAATTTCATTGCTTTCGAAGAAAATTTTAATGGAAATTTAGTTTTTCTCTACTTTTTAACTTTCTTTAATGTATCAATATGCATTCTCCGTTGTTGTCTACTAGGCAACAAAATCCAATTTTGCCATCATGTAGTTTGTTTTTTTAACTTATTAACAACGAGCCGGTGATGTTCAGGTTAAAAGTCAACCTTAACATATTTATTTGCACTTTTTTACAAAGACTAAACATTATTTCTTCAAAGCTAAAATTGACAGATTTTGATAGTTTGATCCAAGTGTTTTATTTAAATTGGTATCGGTTACTGTCTATGTTAATAGCCTTTTAGTAACGTTGCCAGTCAGTTAATTATGTGATGTGTAAAATCGGAGAAATATATCAGAGCATTTTTCAGATCTTTATTTTTTGAAATCAAAGTTACGAACATTGTCATCCTCATTTTAGTTATTAATGAGGTGAATTGCGCACTTGTTTTTCTTAAAATTTTTTAAACTGCTGTCAGAAGCTGTTAGTTAATAAGAGTTACCGTCTATTGGGTTTTCCAGATTTCTGGAGAGGACTTGGAAGAAGCCTTCAAAAAATATTAATTTACAACCCTATAAAATTAAACTCTGGACCACAAAATTTTGGAGTTTTATCAACTCAATTTCAAATTAATTTTACTAAACAAACGATATTTTTTTGGAAACTCAATTTCTATCTAAAATTAGTACTTTACGTCTAGTTTTATTCTTTTACTGGATATTTATGTAAATCTCTAAAAACATGTTTTTGGTAAAAATAAGAACTTCATTTTTGGAGATCATATAGAAAACATGAACAGTTTGCGAAAATAAATAATAGTAAAAATGTTCGAACACCACGATTTAAAAAGTATGTATCTTTTAGTACCGCTGACCTGGATTTCTGTGTAGTAAGCAGCAGTAATTTTACATAAAATTTATATTAACAAACGTAACTAACGTAAATTGCTGCAAAAATTCAACCTTTTATGGTGCTGAAAAAACTTTGAGAAAAAAAACAATTAAATCTGGGTAGGAAAATTCTCATGAAAAAAACTTAGAGTAATATTAAATTGGAATTGAACCCCAGAAAAAAATGTCACGAAAATAAGCCCCCTCCTAATTATTAAAGAGCTGTGCATTTAGTGAATTTGATCACGCCGTAGCGCCCGTGGGACTTGATATTAAACTATCACAAACCAATCAAGTTATCTTGCCCGAAGGAGAGTATCGTGGGAGTATATTTTCTTGGGGGTTTATTTCGCTGGGGATTCAGTTCCTAGGCACAAGCTTCACATAGGTAAACCCAATGACAAGAAGCTACAAATCTCTTGGTAAGAAAACTTGAATTACCGCAAACGTAAGGATGTGGAAACAGTTTAGGTAATATTTTTGAAGGGCAAAGGGAAAAACACTACAGAGATAATTGCAAGATTTTTAAAAGGAAAAAACTGTACTTTATTAATCAAAATGTATTCAACTTTAGAACTTACTATTTTTTGAAAAAAAAGCACTCAGCAATTAAAAGTTTGATAATAATTTGAATCAAAATTGACCATTCCAATTAAATAAAGTCAGTTTTCATTAATGTCTGAACTCGTCTTTAATTTGAACTTGTGTCTTTTTCGGACGAGGTCTTGGCATATATTTGTCACTAATTTTGCGCCCGAAATGGAACTCGTAAAATTCTTTAGTTCGACATCGACATCTGCCTCGTCTGGCGAATTCTCTGTAAGTTGAAACTAAGACTCTGTCAAATCCAATGAAAAAGTCAGCTGGGGGAACCAAGCATACGGCTTCAAGTTGAGTGTCCTGAAAAAAACAAACATAAATAAATCCTCGATTTCTTTTTTAGCCTGATCTTGGAGAAAAAGAGTCACAAACACCCCCCCCCCCCCCCCACTATCATTACGATGCAGAGGTATACCAAAATTGTCACGGGCAGATATGCCCGATGCGGGTATCTCGTGTTCGTTTTTATTATGTTAATTCATTGAAAGTGGTACAATGTTGCGGAAAATAGGTACTTTAGCAGAAACCGGCAAAATGGAAGGGAGCATCGTATCCCGTGTTCGCAAAAGTGTCCCTAATTTTAGCCGACAAATACAAGTACAAACTTAATAACCTATTTTTCGCGCGAGTTGTATCACGCATCCGCTCCACTTATGTATCGATTTTTTCGCACCCAATGTAGCTCGATTTCGCATATAATCCGCAATTAAGACTAAATTAATTACTACTTATTTAATTAAGCCTAACTTATTACTATTAGTAGTTTTTTATTACTAATTTATTACTACTTATAGTACTTTATTACTACTTATTACTACCTATTAGTACCATTTATTATTACTTATTAAGCTCGGCCAGTCCCACATTGATATACAAAGTCTTCGATGTGCAAGAGATTTTCCGGAAAAAAAATCAGTTTGTGTGGTTGCATGTATTTAAAGCACTTTAAAGCCTTGAAAGCTTTAATTAAATCTTTATTAAAGTGCTTATTGCATGCTCAAAATGCGCGCGAATAATAGATACCTAAATTGAGCGGAAACATGCTACAATTTTTGTTACCTACTTTTTGCACCGAATGTTCTTTTATTTTGCAAAATGGCGGAACCCCTTTTTCGAAAAGTAAAATAAAAAGGATGTCTCCTAACTTCGTTCATTGTACGTATTTAATTTTCGAGCCAACTTTACTACGGCGGAAATTTTTGGGGTATACCTCTGCATCGTAATGATCGCACACCCCCTTCCCATTGATTTTCAAAGCCGTGTCGAGGAGCAATTGTAAAAACGTTGGAGATAATGAACCGTAAAATATTCTTTTATAAAAAACTTAGAAGTAGAAGAAGAAACTTGTATCTCCAAATAAAGCAAAAAATAACAAAAAAAAATCACATGCACTTAAAAACAAAAAATTTGAAATAAAAAATTGCACTGACTACCGCCATAAAATTTCGGGAAATTTTTTGAATTCATAAACATTGCTTACTAAACAGCACTTTTGTCTCAATATTTTGTCACTGGTTTCTGCGAAAACAAGTTCATTCGGCCAAAAGTTGCTTTTTCGAAACCCATCTTTTGGATATCGTTGAAATGCCAAAATTTCTATCGAAGATAGATATGCGTAAATTATAATCAACTAATCGTCTTTTAAACCAGCAATTCTTTACGTGACAAATTATCAAATTCTATTTTATCCAGTGCTGTTTCTACCATTTCCAACTTACCTAGTGCTATTTGATCCGAGTACAAATTAGCACTCGTTATATATATATATATATATATATATATATATATATATACATATATATATACATATATATATATATATATGTATATATATATATATATATATATAAATATATATAGATATATATATATATATATATATATATATATATATATGTATATATATTATAAACATATATATATATATATATATATATATATATATATATATAAAATAAATATATATATATATATAAATATATATATATATATATATAATATATATATATAGATGATTGACAAAAAACCGAAATATGGGCAACATTAGTTCAAATGTTGCCCAGCGTCATGAAAATAAGAATTCTAGCTTTTTGATTGAAATTGAACCATTGTTTATCTTACAATTTGCCTATGAAAAACTTAGCACTGATAGAATCCAGGTTTTGTGGGTTGTTAAAATTCTATAAGACCAATAACGGCTTGGCCAATTCTTTTGCAGCTGAAATAGCAAAAAGAAAAAACCCTCTAGGATCACATCACAGTATTTGTAAAGTGTTGGCTTTTTCAGCTTTGTGGTGATTTGGTGGATTTAACGGTAAAATTTTGCCAGAAAATTTTTGTTTTGGAAGGTTATTAATAAAAGTAAAATTTGTTTCGTGACGTGATGAATTTGTAGCTGCATCAAACGCATAAAAGGTTAAACGTCAAAGATAGTTTTGAAGCCCTTTTCGCGCGAATTGTATCACGCATCCTCTCCAATTATGTATTGATTTTTTCGCACCCAATGTAGCTCGATTTCGCATATAATCCGCAATTAAGACTAACTTAATTATTACTCATTTAATTAAGCCTAATTTATTACTATTAAAAGTTTTTAATTACTACTTTATTACTACTTATAGTACTTTATTACTACTTATTACTACTTATTAGTACCATTTATTATTATTTATTAAGCTCGGCCACTCCGACATTGATATACACAGCCTTTGATGTGGGAGAGATTTTTCGGGAAAAAATCACTTTTTGTGGTTGCATGTATTTAAAGCACTTTAAAACTTTGAAAGATTTAATTAAATCTTTATTAAAGTGCTTATCTTTATTAAAGTGCTAAGGCGGAAATTTCTTGGTATACCTCTGCATCGAAATGATCACACACCCCCTTCCCATTGAATTTCAAAGCCGTGTCGAGAATCAATTGTAAAAACCTTGGAGATAATCAACCGCGAAATGTTCTTTTATAAAAACTTAAGAATTAGAAGAAGAAACTTGTTTCTCCAAATAAAGCAGAAACAAACAAAAATAAATCACATGCACTTAAAAAAAAAAAATTTGAAATAAAAAATTACACTGACTACCGCCATAAAATTTCGGGAAATTTTTTGAATTCATAAACATTGCTTACTAAACAGCACTTTT
>NW_027453342.1:0-25822 GCF_964194025.1 Convolutriloba macropyga | reverse complement strand
TACAATTAGAATATGGTGATAGAGGAACGATCAAATCAAATGGTGTATACTATACAACAGTAGGTTACACTAAATAATACTGTAATTAATTTTGTAAATTACATTGTTCTTCGTATTGTTTTTCTCTCCAAATTCCACTAACTTAGCGGAAAAATAAACTTTTAGGAAAAATTGATAGCTGCTGTGTCTGGAAAATTTTGAAAAATGGACAACTTTTGAAAATTGTCCATTTTGTTCCACTTTTTATCAGAATCGCAATAGTTCGTTATGATTTAAGGGCTCGGCTTCTTCTTGTATATTCAAGTACCGAAAAAACTGCCGATATTTCCTAATTTTTCTTACTGCTGCACGTAAATTAAACGTAAATCCACTACAAAGAAATAAAACGGTAAGGAAGCAAAAATTGCTGCTGATTTCATAGGTCAGCAAATGACCAATCTTTTCAAACTTTTTTCCGCAGAAAATTAAAGTTTGCAAACCAATCCTTTATAACTGTTTTTTGCAGAAAAGAAAAGTGTTTCAACTAGCCAAATTGTTCTGACCTATTGTTCTGATATTTTTAAATGCCGTTGGACAATATCTCGTCTCAATTTTCAAAAAGCCGTTTGAGGGACTTTTATGCAATTATTAACACATATCTTTGCTTTGATTATTTCTGTCAATTTGGCATGCTGTCGAACCTGCAATGTGGAAAAAAGTGACAAGTGCAAATAGAAGTGCTCGCCAAAATCAACTGCCCTTCCAAGAAATCTCTTGATCAAACGAAACCTTTTTTAATAAAAAATTAAAGCGTGCTAAACAGTTAAAACCCGGGTCGAGAAAAAATCAGAAAAATATGTAAGATAAGTGGTGAAAAGTTGGTTTTTTCACAAATTTCGTACATAATTTTTCGGTGAAATGCGGTGAATGCGGTGAAATTATGAAAGTTCACCGCTAGATTAAGCGGTGAACTTACAAAAATGCACCACATTTCACCTCTTACTAGAAGTTACCGTCCTTGCACGGATTCGAACCCCTCACCTGTTGCATGTCAACCACTACTGCGTCCACTGCGCCACTTCTTAACTAATATTTAGCTTATTTGTTTTAAATTTAAATCAAATTCACTTTCCTTTATGTAAAACATACGCCTTGAACTTTTGTTAGATAAGCGGTGAAATTACAAATTTTAACGGTGAAATGTGGTGAATGCGGTGAAGTTATGTAAGTTCACCGCTGGCTCTAGTGATGGAATTACATAAATTTACCACTTAAAAAGTTTCAAAAAGATATATGATTATTCGTGGGTAAGCTTTCCGTGCGTCTTTTAATAAATGTAACTTAACTTCATTGAAAAAAGGCAATTCAAAACGTTTTCTAAGCGGTGAATTTATGCAAGTTCACCACAAAGTTAATCGGTGAATTTATGTAACTTCATCGCATTCACCGCTTATCTTACATAATTTGGACATTATTTTCCAAGCTGTTAAATTATGTAATTTCATCGCTAAATTCAGCGGTGAAATTATGTAAGTTCACCGTTACCAGGCGATAATGTTTTTTTCACCGCATTCACCGCCTGACTAATGTAATTTCACCCCATTCACCGTTTATCTTACAAACTTTTCCGCATTCATCGCTTATCTTACATAATTTTGCGTTGAATGGCGGTGCCACCTGACCCGGGAACTAGTATTTGGTTAACTTTTTGAACCTTATTAATTAATGAAACAATTCTTAACTGATAATCAATATAATGAATACTTCGTGAAAAGGAGAGGTAACTAAACATTAAAACAGAAGTTTTTGACTTTTCGATGAAATTTCGTCCACAGAAATCGTGCCATTGTTCGTATCCGTCCACGCCATTTCTAAAATTAACACTAAAACTCAAAAACTTAAAGTTTTGTATAATTCAGTTTATAAAATAAGAATCATTGTTCATAAGATTCGACTCCGCTTCCACCTACATTTTGCAGGTGCTCTGATGTCATTTCTCTAAGGTTTTCGTTATAGAAACAGCGCAAAACAGCCGCCGTTGACCAACCTGCTCGATGTTGGGATTGATCAATTATAAATATATAAGGAAAAAAACTGACGACAGCCTTCTCTAAGTCTCAAAAACGTTCTAATTTAGCGCGCAGTTTCATTAAATTCAAAATATATGGTGAACTAAACTTCTAAAGTGGAGCACAATAGGCGTTATACTGAAATCAACTAGCAGTTCGCTCCAAGGATATTTGAGAACTAGCAGAGTTGAAGACAGCCTAATTTTGTTTTGATTATTCTAAAAAAGCGTTCTAATTTGGTCCACAGTTTCATTAGATGCGATATATAAGCTGAGTTTAGCGTCTTCATTTGATGAGAGTAAGCTTAATGTTTATAACAAATAGCACTATGCTTTAAGTACATGTTAAAATACAATGTTAAATACAACAATTTAAAACATTTTAGTCACCCGATCGATCTAGTGCCTTGACACGAAGGCCCGAATGCTGGGAACGAGACTCAAAAAAGACTAAAAAATTGGTTCGAACGTTTTTAGAGAACCAAAGGGAACGAAAGTGCTGAATTTCTTTTGAAAGTTGAGTTATGAGTAGAATTTTGAAGATAAGTGAAACAAAAATTGTCTCCAGAAATTTATACAGGAGTTCAAATAAATCAACTCTCTCCGTCTCCGATATGAAATCATCCGATTATTTGAATGTTTCTGATTCAAGTGTCCTATGTTAGATTATTAGTTTGAACAATTGAACTCAGTGAAAAATACGTGAAAGTTTAATTTTTTGTAATAAACTTAATGTTCTATAGGACACTAAGTTTAAGACAACAAATAGAATCTACTTAATTAAGTATAAGTAAAATTTTTCAAATTAAGCTCTCTGCCTCGAAGTTAGTCTCTGCCTCTCTGCCTCGAAGTTAATCACCGATGATATGGTACCCTGGTTATCTAAATAACTTTGATGCATTGTCTTTAAATGTCGTCGTTGTGCCCGAGCGTTATTGGTTTATCCCGTTTCGAACCACCAGTAAGCTCTGCATCCACCGTTGAAGAGAACTTGCTATAAATTTGTAATTGTCATTTTAAAACAAATTGCATGTGCGTCTAGGTTGTGCAAATAATATGCACCCTCTAAACTAGGGGGACAAACGGAGACGAACTTGAATATCCTAACTTGAATTTTTTAGAGTACATTTTCTGAACAGATTCCTATTTCCAATTAATTGAAACAGAGAGTGTTGTTAGCCACAAGTCAAATGTGAAATTAATCAGAATTCAAAGGTGAAAAAGACGAATTTGAAGAAACGAAGCCGGAAGACTGTGGAGCCGACTCGATGTAGATATTCACTCAGACCAACAGCCAAATATTCACTGGACAAAACGTGCTTGTACTCAGTCATGGTTACTATTTTGAAATACTAACAGTAAAATTGACATGAGAAAATTCAAAATCGGCAAAATCTGATACAAAATCTGATAACATTGGCATTAGTTGCAACCCCGATGCAATTATCGGTAAAAATAATTGCTTAATTTAATTCTATTCCAATAAACACTTTGAAATCAAAATCAAAACAATATGGTACACACAGAGAAACGAAAACGAAACAATCAGTTTATTGTTTACGAAATGCTGTACAAAATTCTTTATGCTGCTTCGAAACAATTATTCTCAAGTAACATTTAATATTTTTTCTGCTCAATCAGTGACACCCCTACTGATCCACAATAACTATCAGGGACATCCTAACACCGGTTAAAAATGCAAACAAAAAACTTCAATAGGTTGCACATTTGTCCCACTAATTAAAATAACTAAACTGCGCTTTATAACTTCGACGTATCACCACCATAAAATAAGACGCAAAATAATTTAAAATATTTCATATATAAGCCAGATGTAGGTTTAAATTTTTATCACATCTAAGCCAAATGTAGGGACCAAATTTTTTGTCACATTTAAACCAGAGGTAGGTGGTGCCAATAAAGGATTGCCTAAATACTTAAGACGCAAAATTTATTGTGACTATTCGGCAATGTGAACTCACAGCAGAGGCCAACTAAAACTTATTCAAGAGGACGACCAAAGCAATTGTTAAATCAGTAGTATAAAATCGAAGAAAAGATTTTTTTCCCAATTAAATGCTGCCAGCGTGCCCACAGTGTTTTAATGATGCAACTGGATTATATGAAAAAAAAGAGTTAATTCTTCATCAGTTTTGACATAACAATAACATTTTCTCTAAAATTGTAGTATAAAAACAATTTGATTGAAAACATTTGAAAAAGAAAAAAACAATGCAATTTTTGGCAACATTTCGACTTGGATTCGAGATGTGATGCAACGAGTTTGACATTTAAAAATTTTAAAAAGCAAAAAGTTCATTTAGATGATATTAAAATGATATAAAAAAGAATCAAAAAGTAGTTTCAAAATATTTTAAGATTCATCTTTTGAATATCACTTCTTATTTACTTTTTCAAGCCAACGTTACATTGAAAACTTTATAGAGAGTAATCTTGAAATACATTTTTGTTTCTTGATAATGGAAAAGTCATAATGAAGGCAACAGATTTCCTAACTTGTTTGGTTATGTTGCTTAATAACGACGGAAACATATAAAAACTTAGGAGAACAATGAACAATTTTTCTTCGCAGAATGATTTATTGCAAAAGAAAAACTAGACCACGAGCAACTCAACTGGTGTAAATTAGATTTCAAAATAATTGAATTGAAAACTTCATGTCGCAATTTTTTGAAGTTTTTTTTCAAATTTTGAATCAGTTAAGTAACAAATTTGATTCACTACTATAAAATTTCAAAGTTTTTAAAAAATAGTTAATCCTTACTTTTCTAATTTAGCTGATCTGGAAAATGTGGTTTTGGAATATTTTTGTAGTGGTCTTTAAAATCTTAAAATTTCGTCCAAATGGATGATAAACAGTTTATATTTCATCAACGAATATTCAAACTAAAAAAAAACAAACAAAACTAAAAAGTCCCCTATCTTTGCATATAATATTATTCATCTTTTTTCTGAAAAGTTTAGCTCGCATAAGTTTCAATAAAAGAATTAAAAGAAGAAAGGGTATTTTTGGTAATACTTGACATGCCCAACCTCAACATTTGCTGATTAAAAAAATGCTTTTAATGCTTCTGAAGCACAAACATGAATACTTATTGATGCTTAAAGATTGCTATCGCCATTTTAAATTATCAACACCTCGTAAACTTAATGATTGAGGCTTCCATTATTATATTTTGGGAGTAATTTTCATTTTAGCTTATTCTTACTTAAGAAATCAACCTAATGACTTATTAAGAAATAGTTGGATTGTTTTGTTGATTTTTACATGGCTATTCTCATTTATCACAAGTTTTGTGACGTTTGTGAATTGATTCGAGCGCTTGCTAGTTTTGCAAAAATTTGGGAACTTTGTCTTCATTAAGATTACTACAAAAAGTTTCCAATAGAACCTTGTGGTTTGTCTTTTTTTCAAGTTTTTCATGTTCCATTTAAATTCACGATAGTTGATTTTTTGTTTTTTTTTTCGCTGGTTTAAAAACTTTTCTGAATTGTTACTCTCCGACGATGATTACTTATTCACTTTATTAAAATGCAAAAATAATAAACTTGCAGGTCTGAGCCTTCGTCCCATTTTCTATTTTTGTGGGTTAGGTTTTGGGTAACATAGAGGAGATCATTCATCAAGAATTTTTAACCTAATTAATTTAATAACTCAATCTCCACTTACGTTTAAATAAATTTTCGAGCGGCTACAGCAATCATTTCTTGCTGTCTATTTGTTGTCATAGAGTTCTGATATAAATATGTGTAATGCAAAAATTTAGAGTTCTGTTTATGCAGACGTATAACTACGTGAATATATTATTTAATTTGAAATCAGCTAACTATATTTGGCAGATTTTCCAAACACAATTGTTTCGTTGAGTTTTCGTTTTTTTTTATATAGGTGTCCTAGTTTTCAGGTTTTCTACTCTTCATTTTTTATAACTAATTATAATAAGGAAATTATAAGGAAATTATTGATTCACTCATCCCCTAACTTTGAGAAATTGGCCAGGAATTCTCCAGTATAGCAGCATCTCTCGCTAAATGATTTTTTATGGTTAAGTTCTAAGAAAGATAAGGAAGTTCTCCAAAGAGTTCTATTGAGACAAAGGATTATTGATTCTTAGATGCAAAAATACAATACATATTAAGTTGGTTTGCTGATATTGATGTGGTAAATTTCATTGACCTAATTTATGGGTTGTTTTAGAATAACATACTCCCATTTAATTTGCTATCGAAATGAAAGACAATATCATTTAGACCTGGCTATAAGCGGAAGCGTTTCGATTACCCAGTTTTCTATGATCCGTTTAACTTCATTATAATTGATTTTTTGTTTAATTGGCCAGAATAAACATGTTGACTAGAATAAATAAAAACCTTTTTCTCAGTTTTTCTCAAATTTTAAATTCTTTTGGTTTAAAAAAAAAACAAAATTATTGATTGATGTTGTATGTTCATTTTTTCCCTATTATTTTTGTTGGTCTTTGTTACGTAGTAAATGAACGAATTATTAGGCAATCTGAATTGAGTATTTAGATTCGAATTTAAATGCGTATAAAACGTTCTAATATACATAGAAAGTTCCGAAAAAGTTCATTTAACCTAATTTTAAGTAAATATAACCACTATATGTATCGATCAAGCTGGTTTTCGGCTTAATATTTTTAGGTTTTCCAGACAATTGTTATATGAATACGAACTGATTTGACGTCAATGACATCAGACGAAAAAACCTGTTAAATGAACAACAAAAAATCTTGCCGTCTAAGTTCCACTTGTGACTTTGTACGTTTTACAGCTAATACGTTACTTGACATGATTATAGCGTTTGAATGAATTGAATCTTCCGAACTTCTGGTAGTTCCGTCAGAGTTTACATTGGTGCCGCGACCCGGGACTCAAGATATCGGACTCGAAAGGTCAAGTCAGGGAAATATCTTCAGTCACCAAATCGACTACTTCCCTAACACATTCAATGGCAATCTGAACTCTCGCAGGAGCTCGGCCGAATCAGAGCAAGACGAAGAGAGTCAGATGCTGACGAAGCTGCTTTCATGTCACAAAGTGGCCATCCAATGCCAAAAAGATTCAACAGGGAGCATCCAAGTTGGCGGACGCCGAATTTTTTCTTGCTGAAGAAACGCAAGGGGCATGATCTTGAGAAGGAAAAGAGGTTGTTATAGGAGCCACTCGGGACATCCACAGAGGTCAACCCGACGTCAGAATAAACTGTAAGACACAACCGAAATATTACTCTAAATTTTTGCTGTAAAACTATATTGAATCTAGACGGCAAGACCCAACCTCTGAATTTTATCTGGGCTAAAGCAAAAGCTGAAGGATCACAATCGTTTCGGTAGATAGAATTATGTTATCGGTCACCATTAACCTCCCACAAACTTAATTTTTAAGACAAAAAACATCGATTTGAAAAATTTTTGGTCGAATTACCGAAAATTCGAAAAAATTGATATACACGGTTCGTAAATCGAAAAATAACCTCTGATACATAGAAAATTGAGAAAACATTCTGCTAAATTGTTCAATTTTGAAAATTTTTGGTCAATTTTGATGCAATTCTAAATCTTTAGAAAATCAATACCGAATATTGATAAACCGTATTTTCAAGCTTAAAACCGTTCAGTTTACTGGATTACCATGTACCGTATTCAAGAATTTGCAAAAAAAATTGACTAAAACTTGAAAAAAATTGGACAAAAGCATAAAATTTTGACAAATTTGTCAGAAAATCAATTTTCCAGCGAGAAGGTTCGTTAATTGAGTGAAACTCAATAAACACAAAAAGTTGTGAAAATTTTCACAACCTCCGGCCTACAAAAAAAAATATCGAATTCCCATAATTTTTCTCGTCGATCGTTTATGAACCGTTTTGCCCGCGTCCTTTTCGTCCTTTCGCTTTTTAGTTTTGCGTGTTATGATTTTTTTCTCAATAACGTCGCTCTCCCAAAACTTCGCTTTTCGTTTTCTTCCGCTTCTTTTCCAGATTTCAGTGTAGTATGTCATATGTGATGAAGCAAGTTGTTGTTTTTGCTGTAGTATGTTGAGTATGCTAGTATGCTGGTTTGTTGTTTAGGTCTTATAGCTTTCTAGGGTGTGACTTAAGTTTATTCTCGAGTTACGGCTGGATTGTCCTGTGACTATTCAACTTTACGGATTTACTAGCCCTTCTGTTGTAGTATATTGATTTTGCTGCTGTATGTTTGTGTGTACCTGTACGATTGCTAGTTTGTTTGGTCCTGTTGCCTTCTAGGTGTGACTTCAGTTTATTCTCGAGTTACGGCTGGATTGTTTCTCGACTTTTCCATTTATCTTAGTCTACAAACACACTATTGTAGTTTATTCAATTTTGCTGTAGTTTGTTTAATAACGTTAGTATGCTGATTGTTTGTTACGGTTTGGGTTTTGCTAGGATGTGACTTAAGTTTATTCTGGAGTTACGGCTAGTAATTTTCTCGACCTTTTCATCCTCTTAGTGTACTACTGCATTGCCGTACTTTAATTTGTCGTTAAATTTGTCGTTAGAGCCCATAATGAACTATATTAGATTGTCTTGCAGTAGCTTCTCTCCTTCTCCCTAGGGTGTGACTTAAGTTTGTTCTGGAGTTACGGCTAGGTTGTTTGGTTGAATTTTTGCTGTGGTCTGCAAACATAGTTCTTTCCGACCTCATTTCCCGCCCGTTCTTTCCCACCGTCCCGTTTCGTTGCGTTGCACGTTTTTGCTCGCTGTCCCGCACGTCCCGTTTCCGTTCCGTCGCGCACTGCTCGCTCGACTTCTCGTCTGTCCGTTTCCTTCGCGTCGCGCGTTACTTGCTCGACTTTCCGTGTGTCCTTTGCCTCCCTTCGTGTTGAGCGCATAGCGTTCAGCGCTCCACTTCTATTTTTGTCGGGCACTGTGTGCTCGACGACACTTTCTGCTTTGGGCGGTTTGTTTTACAGACTGTCTACAGTGTGCTGTGTTTGGTGTCTTTACAGTGGGTTTGTTTTGCGTGGGATTTATTTGATTGGAGTGTGCATATAATAGATAACTGTGTGCAGTGGTAGGTTTGCTGGTCTTTGAAAATAATAACATCGTGATGTCTAATAGTCTTGATCAAAAAGTCAAAAAGTTGTACGCTGCCAGGTCAAAGCGTGAGGCTGAATTGCATGCTATACATGAAGATATCCTTCATTGTATAAATAGTCAAAGTAGGCGAGTGAAAGTTGAACGCCTAGTAACAAAGTGCAACGAAGCATTTATGACTGTTGTAGACAAAAATGAGGACCTAATTGCATTTGCTGGAAAAACAGAGGATCCAAGTGCACTTGTTCCTTCATTAGAGTCTTACTTGGAGGCAATGACAACTAAGAATGACATGATACTCACTTCAGCACGAAACTACATCAACTCTGCTGATGATAATGTGAGTGAGTTCCAGGAACCAAGGGCTCCCATTCTTTCTAGACTTCCCTCAATTATGCCCTCGTCAAAAACATCTAGTCAGCGTAAACATGATTATGTAATTGCTAAAATGAAGCGCGAGGAAATTGAAAAACAGAATGAGGCAGCCATCCGCCTTGCTAAACAGAAAAAGCAAAAGGAATTAGATGAACTGGAGGAAAACAACAGGAAACGTTTAGCAGAGGCAACTCTGCAAGAATTTGAATTGCTGGACGCCGTTTCTAAAAGTAGCCAATCTGAAACAACTGCAAGTGCCAGGAGCTCAATGAGAAGTGAAAAGGCTGTCCAAGACTGGATCAACACCTCACTTGCTTTAAGTTTTCACATTGAGGAGAAAACTAGTGAACCACAGGTTATGATTGACCCTCCAGAATGTCCTAGCCACAACAACGGCAAAACAGTGGAAGATCAGAACACTAAAATTTCAAGCCATTCTATTCCAAAAAATTGTCGAGGCAATTACATTTTAAGCAATGAGACCTTGCAGCAACTCGACCCCTATTATACTCCACCTGAAAATTTTTTGGCTGCTGCTAACACACAGGCGTTGTACCAGGCGCACCTAAGGGCGCAAATGGATCAAACAGGCCAGCAAGGCATGGCGCTTCTAAGCATAACTAATCAAGGAACCGCGGATAGTCAGCCGTCTTCTGTACACGCCCCAGGGGCTTCTTCACCAGCCATTCAACAGCCCATTCCACCACAGCCGTTCGCACCGCAAGAAAATCAGAATAATGCAACAGAGTTATTTCCAAACGCAGAACTTCAAATTTCACAATCCAGGGGACCTGAAACATCAAGTCTGCCCAAGAATAATTCGGCCCAGCAAATATGCTCCCGACAACAAATTAATTTTGTCCCCGAGCACCAAACGCCACTCTTCCTCCTTTTCCGACAACAAATCATCCAGCCCCTGCAATAAACGTTCCCCTGCACTCAAGCGCCCCACCAAGTCCAAACATTCAACAGCACAACTCCGAACCCACTCATCCTAACGTCCTTCCCATTCCGAACTCAGTTTTCGCACCTAACCTTACTGCTCCCATCCCACACACCCGGATTAACCAGCCTCTCGTCAACAACAATTGTCAGAATAGTAATAACCGAGTACACAAAGTTGTACGCTCTGTTGCTCCTCCTTTCCCAAATATGCCCAATATCCCTCTAGGCCAAAGTTTTGTGCCAAATATGAGTCATTGGCGTTTTCCGCAGCACAGACCGTCATTATTTAACCAAGACATTACTACCGTAAATAATGTTGCTACAAATGTACAGGCACACATTGCACCATCAATTACTACTTTTCCACAACAAATATGTTCAAATTCACCCGTTTTGATTGATATGCAATCACCATCCGGCACACATCAGGAAAACCCGATTGCAACTACAAGTAATATTGTACCTGGTCTGGCCACTCCGGTCTTTCAGCCAACATACCCTTATGTTGGGCCCACTCCGTTGAGTTGGAGTGGTCCGCAGGTGTCTGCACCTGCCCCTCTGATACCGGACAATGCGTCATTGATTAGGGAATTAGCTGATGCAATAACCAGCAAGAAAAATGACCCTTTGCCAGAATGGAAACTTGCTCAGTATAATGGCGATCCATTACAATGGCACGAGTGGTATGGTCAATTCAAAAGCGCGATTGACTCGCAATCGCTAACTGATGACGTTAAATTGACATACCTCAAAATCCTCGTCACCGGTAAAGCAAAGATTGCAATCAACGAGTTTCCCCTACTGTGGTTTAATGTACAAGGATGCACTAAGGACTTTAGAACGTAAATTTGGCCAGCCACAGGCAGTCGTAAGTGCACACTTGGATAAACTAAGCAATTTTCCGCCTCTCAAAATGCACAATAGTGATAACATCATTAACTATTCTGCAGCCATATCCAGCCTCGTTGAGGTTTTCAAGTCACTATCATATGATGCTGACTTGAAAAGCGCTTCCCTACTTAACCAAGCGGTACAGAAGTTACCACCAAATATGAAAAAATCATGTTCGCTCTTTACGGTTAAGAAGCACTGGTTTAAGCCTACCCTCCTTGACTTTAACGATTGGCTCAAAGAAAAGGCTGAGGCCCATGATCTTATGAAACAAAGCGCAACCAAGGCAAGGCCTGAAGATAACAGCACTTCAGTAACCAAGACCATAACAGCCTCAAAAGTGTTTGCATCAAATTCACAACAAAGGGAAACAAAGAAGCAAATGCCATCTTCTTCCACAAACACTTACTCTTGCTGTATTGTATGCAAAGGTAACCACCGGCTATGGGAGTGTCGAGTTTCAAGGAAAAGACTCCAACCCAGAGAGCTTAGTTGGTGGGGGATAATAAACATTGCTTTTCGTGCTTACGCGAGAAGCACACATTCCGCCAGTGCCCTCAACCAAGAAAGTGCCGAGCAGAGGGGTGCAATAGTTCGCATAACACACTATTGCATGGAGCAGATAGGGTTTTTCCAGCAAAACAGTCAACAAATATCAATACTATCCAGCCTTCTGGCAACACAGGTCAAAGTAAAGCAACTACTAGTCGACAGCCGTCTAATAAGACCACAACGATGTCATCAGTTACTGACGTTAAGGGGCTTCTTCAGGTGACTGAATTGCAGCTGTTCAATTCGTCCGGGTTAGATACCAAGGCTTTAGTTTTGTGTGATACCGCCTGCAGTAACTCTTGGGTGGCCGGTAGTCTCGCAGATAGACTCGGTTTGCACGGTAAAGCACTAAAGCTAACTGTCAAGGGTATTAATACCGAAGAAGTAGTTGATACTAGAGTTGTTGAAGTTACTGTGAAACCAAGAGATTATTAAGATTTCGAACCATTTACCATCAACCCTTTCGTTAAAGAGAGTCTGAACGTCGGCTCTGATATAATTAATGTACAGGCCTTTCAAGAGACTTACCCACACTTAGCGGTCCTTGATCCCGTAACATATTCCTATAAAGACATTGAGATGATACTCGGACAAGATGTCTATCATGCCATCCGCCCGTTAGAATACTTCTCTGCCGATGAGAAGCGTTCACCCGTTGCCGTACGCTTGCCCATAGGTTGGGTCTTAAGCGGTCCGTTACCATCAAGTTCGTGTTTAACCTCAACGTGCTTTAAAGTGAATATCGAACAAGACAATGAGTTAGCAAGTCAAGTAAAGTCATGGTACGACATTGAATCATTCGGGGCAAACAAGCAGGTCGACTCAAGATCTGCAGCAGACGCAAGGGCTCACGAAATCCTTGAGAGTACCACCATACACAATGGCCTGAGATACGATGTCGGAATGGTGTGGGCAGCAGATAACACCAAGCTCCCAAATAATTACTTCTCATCCCTTGTGCAACTAAAATCTCTCGAAAAACGATTGGCTAAGGATGAAGACCTTAGAGAGAAGTATACTAGTACCATCAAGGAAGACCTAAACAAGGGGTATGTAATTGAGGTTCCGGACGCTCGCAAGGTTGAGAACCGGTCCGATAAAGAGTGGTACCTACCCCACCATCCGGTTTTAAACCCGAACAAACCGGGTAAGGTGCGTAGGGTGCTCAATGGAGCAGCAAAATTTCATTGCGCCTCACTGAATAAATCTTTGCTCACTGGCCCTGGTCTGCTCCAAAACCTTATTTACGTACTTCTTCGCTTCCGACAACATCCATATGCCGTCTCTGCCGACATCGAGGGAATGTTTCTACAGGTTGGTGTATTACCATCAGATCAACCATCACTTCGCTTTCTGTGGCGGGAGGACCCCACAACTAACGTTGTAGTGTATCAATATACGCGCCATATATTCGGGGCTAAAGACTCGCCCACATGCGCCAACTATGCATTACAACGCACTGCGATAGACAATGCCAAGTTTTACCCCGAAGCTGCAAAAGCCGTCCTTGAAAACTTCTACACGGACGATTACATTGACTCAGTGGAGTCTCCCGAGAAAGCCATCAATAGATCGAAGGAATTGGTACATCTTCTCCATCTCGGTGGGTTCAAGCTTACAAAGTTCGTAAGCAATGTACCAAATCTGGCTGACCGAATTGAAGGTTCCCCTCAATCTACTGAGCCCAAGGTTATTGTTTCATGTCAGGAGGATTCATCGCATGTGCTAGGGCTAAAGTGGGATCAATCTAAAGACACTTTAGTTGTGAGTAGGGGTACAAGCTGCGCTATCACCAAGACCCTCACGCAACGCTTGGTCCTAAGTCTTGTCTCGAAAGTCTTTGACCCCATTGGTCTTGTGGCACCGTTTACCGTCGGTGCGCGATTGCTCTTAAAAGACATCTGGCGTGTCACAGGACAGCAATGGGATGACGAGCTCCCACAGGACATGGTTCAAAGATTTTTGGTCTGGAGTACGGACTTACCAAAGCTTGAAAACATCAAAATTCCTCGAAGTTACTTTAGTGGACCCTTTGATAATACAGAGTTGCATATGTTCGGTGACAGTTCCCAGGATATTTTTAGTGCCGTCGCATTTCTTCGAGCCCGAGTAACAACCCCTACGGGCAAGATAAAAACAGAGCTTGCGTTTGTTTTGGGGAAAGCGCGCGTGGCGCCAATGAAAGTAATGACTGTCCCTAAACTGGAATTGCAAGCAGCTCTACTTGCCTCTCGGCTGAAGAACGAAATTATTCAGGAACTTACTGTAACTGTTAACCAAGTATTCATGTGGACAGACAGCACGACCGTTCTTCAGTGGATAAACTCTAATGAAAAGCAACCAATCTTTGTTGCAAACCGCGTTTGTGAAATTTTGGAGTATACCAGCGTTGACCAATGGAACCACGTCGCAACTAAGGATAATCCAGCTGACGCTGGCACGCGTGGAATGTCCGCTGAGGTTTTGCAACTAAGCAGTTGGGTCAATGGTCCACATTTCTTATCTAACACAAGTTTCCCTTTCGTACCGAACAAAGACGTCATTAATAACATCAAACTTGGCGTCAACCAAGCAGTAATCATAGAAGACACTGTCTCTCCCGCTACATCTGTTAAAAAACAGACAACTCCCGTTCCGTCGTTATTCCCATTTGATAAGTTTAGTTCTTATCAAAAGTACTTGCGCATTGCCGCATACGTTCTGCGGCTTTTGCCGAAACATGCCGGCTACCGTAACCCCGATGGTAGCATTACCGACCCTACTGAGTTTGACGAAGCCGAGCGTCATCTACAGTATTTGGTGCAAGGAGAGTCTTTTGAAGCCGAAAGAAAGGATCTTCTTGACAATAAATTCGTTAAACGGAGTAGCCGAATTGCTCCACATTCACCGTTTATTAGTCCAAATGGGCTAATCCGTTCCTCGGGCCGCATCAAGCGGTTAATCGAAGTTGGGTTTAATGTAAAGTACCCAATCATCCTAGATGCACGTCATCCGTTTGTAAAATTGTTCCTTGAACACACGCATGTAAAGCATTATCATCAAGGCGTTGAATACCTAAAATCAATTGTGCAGGAACACTACACAGTACTGAAACTAAGATCATCCTTGCGTTCCATCAAAGCACACTGCCTAAGATGCCGAGAATTCCAAGCTGTAACTATGCAACCAATCATGTCTGACATACCTAAGGAGAGATTCGCCTACCAGTCACCCCCCTTCACTAACACTGGCGTTGACTACTTCGGGCCATTCTATGTTACTGTCCGCCGTACTACTGAGAAAAGGTGGGGCTTCCTCTTCACCTGTATCACTACTTGCGCTGTCCATGTCGAGATAGTTACATCCATGGACACCAGTTCTTGTGTTATGGGAGTTGAGCGGTTTGTGTCCCGTAGGGGTACACCTGCCATGATTTGGTCGGACAATGGCACTAACTTTATTGGAGCTGAGAAAGAACTCCGAGAAAGTATTGAAAAGTGGAACGTTGTCAACATTACAGCTGAGCTCTCTCACAAAGGTATAAAATGGAGATTCAATCCACCCAGCGGACCACATCAAGGTGGTATCTGGGAGAGGTTGGTACGCAGCTTCAAGCGCGTGTTGTATACTATTCTTGGCACGCGTCGCCTCACGGTTGAGGTACTGCATACTAACTTTTGTCTCGTGGAAAATGCTCTCAATTCGCGTCTTTTAACACCCGTTAGCGCCGATCCGTGCGATTTGAACGCTTTAACGCCCAACCACTTTCTTTTAGGAGATTACTCTACCGGTATTCCGTCTGTTGTCGGCAATAATGAGCTTGACCATCGTAAACGTTACGCCCTTGCGCAGTCGTACGCTAATGCGATCTGGTCCCGTTGGATCAGAGAGTACGTACCGACGCTGAACCGACGCTCTAAGTGGCAGACGCCTTCATAACCATCTGCAGATGCAGAGCAACACCATAAGACCGGTGACTTGGTTTGGATAGTTGAGGAAACCAAACCTAGGGGTTACTACCCAACCGCTCGGATTGTGGAACTCCGTTACGGCTCCGATAGCGTCGCGCGCTCTGCCGTTTTACGTACGTCGACCGGTTCACTCGTCCGCCCGCTCGTAAAACTTGTACCAGTTTTCCCAACATCTTCTTCCGGGCCGGAGGATGTTACGTAGTAAATGAACGAATTATTAGCCAATCAGAATTGAGTATTTAGATTCGAATTTAAATGCGTATAAAACGTTCTAATATACATAGAAAGTTCCGAAAAAGTTCATTTAAACTAATTTTAAGTAAATATAACCACTATATATATCGATCAAGCTGGTTTTTGGCTTAATATTTTTAGGTTTTCTAGACAATTGTTATATGAATACGAACTGATTTGACGTCAATGACATCAGACGAAAAAACCTGTTAAATGAACGACAAAAAATCTTGCCGTCTAAGTTCCACTTGTGACTTTGTACGTTTTACAGCTAATACGTTACTTGATATGATTATAGCGTTTGAATAAATTGAATCTTCCGAACTTCTGTTATTTCCGTCAGTGTTTACAGTCTTTTCCGTTTGATCTAGATTGGGGTGTGCAATAACGATCAGACAGTTAAAATTGCGTGCACCGGGGCTAAAGGTAGTTTCTTAAACAGAGGGTATTAAAAGTCAAGGATTGCTCGAAGTCGAATTTTTCACTCAATCATTGACGGTTCCGAATTGTTTTGTTTCTAGGAGTGGACGTGGGACAGGGCTTTCTTGGCTTTTTGAGCGCTTTTTTGTATTTTCGAGCCAATTTTTGCTGACAAAAAAAAAGAAAATCTTGAAAGATTTTGCATGAATCTTGCAAGAGAATGTCAATTTTGTAAGATCTGGCAAGATTAACTTTTGGTTCCGACTCGGTTTATCAACAACGAGCTAAATTTCTTGAAATTGCTTTTATTTTTAAACTAGACCACGAGCAACTCAACTGGTGTAAATTAGATTTCAAAATAATTGACTTGAAAACTTCATGTCGCAATTTTTTGAAGTTTTTTTTCAAATTTTGAATCAGTTAAGTAACAAATTTGATTCACTACGATAAAATTTCAAAGTTTTTAAAAAATAGTTAATCCTTACTTTTCTAATTTAGCTGATCTGGAAAATGTGGTTTTAGAATTTTTTTTTGTAGTGGTCTATAAAATCTTAAAACTTCGTCCAAATGGATGATAAACAGTTTATACTTCATCAACGAACATTCAAACCAAAAAACCAACAAAACTAAAAAGTACCCTATCACTGTATATAATATTTTTCATCCTTTTTCTGAAAAGTTTAGCTCGCATAAGTTTCAATAAAAGAATTAAAAGAAGAAAGGGTATTTTTGGTAATACTTGACATGCCCAACCACAACATTTGCTGATTAAAAAAATGCTTTTAATGCTTCTGAAGCACAGACATGAATACTTATTGATGCTTAAAGATTGCTATCGCAATTTTAAATTATCAACACCTCGTAAACTTAATGATTGAGGCTTCCATTATTATATTTTGGGAGTAATTTTCATTTTAGCTTTTTCTTACTTAAGAAATCAACCTAATGACTTATTAAGAAATAGTTGGATTGTTTTGTTGATTTTTACATGGCTATTCTCATTTATCACAAGTTTTGTGATGTTTGTGAATTGATTCGAGCGCTTGCTAGTTTTGCAAAAATTTGGGAATTTTGTCTTCATTAAGATTACTACAAAAAGTTTGCAATGGAACCTTGTGGTTTGTCCTTTTTTCAAGTTTTTCATGTTCCATTTAAATTCCCGGGTTGAAGTTTCTTTGATTTCATACAAGGATCATATATGATTTCATACTGTCCATACTTGATTTCTTAGTACGATCCTAGTATGAAACCAAAGAAATCATACATGATCCTTGTATGAAATCCAAGTTTTCATACATGACCCTAGCATGAAATCCAAGAAATCATAGATGAACAATTCAAGAATTGCTTTCAAGAAAAGCAAGAATACACACTTAAAAAAGTGTATGATCCTTGTATGAGATCAAAGAAATCATATATGATCTTTGTATGAAACCAAAGAAATCATATATGATCCTTGTATGAAGTCCAAGTTTTCATACATGACCCTAGCATGAAATCCAAGAAATCATAGATGGACCATTCTTGAAACGAAAAAAAACACGCTTAAAAAAGTGTATGATCCTTGTATGAGATCAAAGAAAAGATATATGATCTTTGTATGAAACCAAAGAAATCATATATGATCCTTGTATGAAGTCCAAGTTTACATACATGACCCTAGCATGAAATCCAAGAAATCATAGATGGACCATTCTTGAAACGAAAAAAAAACATGCTTAAAAAAGTGTATGATCCTTGTATGAGATCAAAGAAATGATATATGATCTTTGTATGAAACCAAAGAAATCATATAAGATCCTTGTATGAAATCCAAGTTTTCATATAAGTCCCTAGCATGAAATACAAGAAATCGTAGATGGATCGTTCATGAAACGAAAAAAAAGCTTGAAAAACTGTGAGATCCTTGAATGAGATCAAAGAAATCATATATGATCCTTGTATGAAACCAAAGAAAACATATATGACCTTAGTATGAAACCAAAGAAATCAATCATCATCCTAGTGTGAGAAAAAGAAATCTCATAGCTTTTGATGGATGGCACCGAAAAAACGTTATAAAGAATTGTAGCTTCTCATATCACCAAAACAATTAGAGTTTTCAATTAAAAACCGATGAAAGCATTTATAATCTTAAAATGAAATCATATATGATCCTTGTATGAAACAAAATGAATCCCATTTTTTTGGGAGACGCCATTAAAAAAGCGCTGTTTGGAGATTTTAGCTTCTCTTATAAAATGAACGTTTAGGTTTTCCATTTGAAAATCAATTAAAGCAATCAAGAGCCTATTATCAAATCGAAAACATATATGCTCCTGATATAAAACTAAAAACATCATTATGGCATTGAAGGGCGGCACTGAAAAACGGCCGTTTTGCAAGATCATAGCTTTTTCTACCGGCACGGCAATTAAGGTTGCCAACTAAAAACCCTCTAAAGCAATCACGGTCCTAATAAGAAAACGTATATAATCCTGATCTGCAACCAGAGAAATCGGATACGATTCCTTTATGAAACCATATAAACAATATTAAATTGGAAAGATGACATCAATTCAGCGATATTGAGAGATCTTAGCTTCTCCTATCACCAAACCAAACAATTACGCTTCCAACAAAGAATGGATGAGATCATTTATTATCTAAAAATGAAATCAAAGAAATTACTTTTGATCAAAGTATGAGGTTAGGTTATCATGTAAATCATAAAACAAAAAGCAACAGCGTAATCTCCATCTAAACCTCCTTCTCTCTCACACTCAACTTAGACACTTCTCACTGCAAATCAATGACATGATAAAAATACCAAAAATAACAGCAAAAGTAGTTCTGATTACAAACGTTTTTTATTTTAAATAGTATTTTACATCACAAAATTTGTCATAGCCACATTTCTTGTCTACAAACTGAGAAGAACTATAGATTAGTCACAATCGGTTATCCAGTTTTATTTGATTTGAAACTATTATGGCAACCCATTACTAAATAAATATCACTTCATGTCGCAATTTTTTGAAGTTTTTTTCAAATTTTGAATCAGTTAAGTAACAAATTTGATTCACTACTATAAAATTTCAAAGTTTTTAAAAAATAGTTAATCCTTACTTTTCTAATTTAGCTGATCTGGAAAATGTGGTTTTGGAATATTTTTTGTAGTGGTCTATAAAATCTTAAAATTTTGTCCAAATGGATGATAAACAGTTTATATTTCATCAACAAACATTCAAACCAAAAAAAACAAACAAAACTAAAAAGTCCCCTATCTTTGCATATAATATTATTCATCCTTTTTCTGAAAAGTTTAGCTCGCATAATTTTCAATAAAAGAATTAAAAGAAGAAAGGGTATTTTTGGTAATACTTGACATGCCCAACCTCAACATTTGCTGATTAAAAAAATGCTTTTAATGCTTCTGAAGCACAAACATGAATACTTATTGATGCTTAAAGACTGCTATCGCCATTTTAAATTATCAACACCTCGTAAACTTAATGATTGAGGCTTCCATTATTATATTTTGGGAGTAATTTTCATTTTAGCTTTTTCTTACTTAAGAAATCAACCTAATGACTTATTAAGAAATAGTTGGATTGTTTTGTTGATTTTTACATGGCTATTCTCATTTATCACAAGTTTTGTGATGTTTGTGAATTGATTCGAGCGCTTGCTAGTTTTGCAAAAATTTGGGAATTTTGTCTTCATTAAGATTACTACAAAAAGTTTCCAATGGAACCTTGTGGTTTGTCTTTTTTTTCAAGTTTTTCATGTTCCATTTAAATTCCCGGGTTGAAGTTTCTTTGATTTCATACAAGGATCATATATGATTTCATAGTGTCCATACTTGATTTCTTAGTACGATCCTAGTATGAAACCAAAGAAATCATACATGATCCTTGTATGAAATCCAAGTTTTCATACATGACCCTAGCATGAAATCCAAGAAATCATAGATGAACAATTCAAGAATTGCATTCAAGAAAAGCAAGAATACACACTTAAAAAAGTGTATGATCCTTGTATGAGATCAAAGAAATCATATATGATCTTTGTATGAAACCAAAGAAATCATATATGATCCTTGTATGAAGTCCAAATTTTCATACATGACCCTAGCATGAAATCCAAGAAATCATAGATGGACCATTCTTGAAACGAAAAAAACCACGCTTAAAAAAGTGTATGATCCTTGTATGAGATCAAAGAAAAGATATATGATCTTTGTATGAAACCAAAGAAATCATATATGATCCTTGTATGAAGTCCACGTTTTCATACATGACCCTAGCATGAAATCCAAGAAATCATAGATGGACCATTCTTGAAACGAAAAAAAACACGCTTAAAAGAGTGTATGATCCTTGTATGAGATCAAAGAAATGATATATGATCTTTGTATGAAACCAAAGAAATCATATAAGATCCTTGTATGAAATCCAAGTTTTCATATAAGTCCCTAGCATGAAATACAAGAAATCGTAGATGGATCGTTCATGAAACGAAAAAAAAGCTTGAAAAACTGTGAGATCCTTGAATGAGATCAAAGAAATCATATATGATCCTTGTATGAAACCAAAGAAAACATATATGACCTTAGTATGAAACCAAAGAAATCAATCATCATCCTAGTGTGATAAAAAGAAATCTCATAGCTTTTGATGGATGGCACCGAAAAAACGTTATAAAGAATTGTAGCTTCTCATATCACCAAAACAATTAGAGTTTTCAATTAAAAACCGATGAAAGCATTTATAATCTTAAAATGAAATCATATATGATCCTTGTATGAAACAAAATGAATCCCATTTTTTTGGGAGACGCCATTAAAAAAGCGCTGTTTGGAGATTTTAGCTTCTCTTATAAAATGAACGTTTAGGTTTTCCATTTGAAAATCAATTAAAGCAATCAAGAGCCTATTATCAAATCGAAAACATATATGCTCCTGATATAAAACTAAAAACATCATTATGGCATTGAAGGGCGGCACTGAAAAACTGCCATTTTGCAAGATCATAGCTTTTTTACCGGCACGGCAATTAAGGTTGCCAACTAAAAACCCTCTAAATCAATCACGGTCCTAATAAGAAAACGTATATAATCCTGATCTGCAACCATAGAAATCGGATACGATTCCTTTATGAAACCATATAAACAATATTAAATTAGAAAGATGACATCAATTCAGCGATATTGAGAGATCTTAGCTTCTCTTATCACCAAACCAAACAATTACGCTTCCAACAAAGAATGGATGAGATCATTTATTATCTAAAAATGAAATCAAAGAAATTACTTTTGATCAAAGTATAAGGTTAGGTTATCATGTAAATCATAAAACAAAAAGCAACAGCGTAATCTCCATCTAAACCTCCTTCTCTCTCACACACAACTTAGACACTTCTCACTGCAAATCAATGACATGATAAAAATACCAAAAATAACAGCAAAAGTAGTTCTGATTACAAACGTTTTTTAATTTAAATAGTATTTTACATCACAAAATTTGCCATAGCCACATTTCTTGTCTACAAACTGAGAAGAACTATAGATTAGTCACAATCGGTTATCCAGTTTTATTTGATTTGAAACTATTATGGCAACCCATTACTAAATAAATATCAGGTTGAGTTTTTTTGAAGTTTTAAAATAACAAAGATCGGTGAAACAGTTATCAGCACAAGGAAGATGAGAAGCATGCAGTAAAAGGCAATTGTTTGTAATTAACTTTTCAAGGTTTCAGGCCGTCCGCAAGGCCGGATAACATGACATGAGATTACAATCACGAGTAGTAACCACAATCGGTTGTTCAGTTATAATTACAATAATTTCAATATAATCATTGCAACAAGAGTTTCTTACACGAAACGAAACAAATCGCAACAGAGCTTAGCCTTGATTAATATATAAATCTACAGTCCAAACTCTTTAAGAGAAGCCAAACTGCAATAAAATGTTCAAGTAAATATTTCGTACATATTACAAAAACTGGCAACAAAAAGTATTCGAATCTATTTTTCTAGTCCTTTAAGGTTTTGTTTTACAATGCGTTTATGTTGTTTTGCACTTCAGTCATGCTCAAATATATTCAGCAAAGGTACAAGGTAGAGCGTCTCAACCAGTTTAAAACCGATAAGCTTTTTTGCTGATAACTTTCTCGTGAATTGTAATCAATTCCTCAGTTTCCTCTGTTACGTAAAAAGAATACACAGGCACCGATGACTTTAAAGGCGAGCTATAGGCTTCCAAAATGTTAATTTTTTTATTACCGCATATTCGTTCTCGTTTTGAGTGAAAAAGTTTGTATTTTCCCACATATTTGTTCGTCATTATTTTGAATAAGTACAAAGCAATCTTTTTCATTGGGAAACGAATCCAAGGTGAAGCAATTAAATTTTTTTTGTTTTTGTTGATAAAATTTTCGTCCTGGCTGAATGCAGCTTTTAGGCAGCAGGGAAAGCGCAGCAGAATTATCTTTGGAACCAGTTTTTTCATTTCGAATTTTCAGGCAAAAGGAAGTCAAGCCGTCATTAACGTTAATGGGAGCCCTCCATGCCGCCTTGTTCCTGTGATATCGCTCTATAAGTAAAGATAGATGATTCACGGTTCCCGTGAACTTCGAACTCAGCAAAAAATTGGCCGACTCAAACATCATACCTGACGTTGTCCAAAGTGGACCAAAATTACGGACCTGCCAAGCAAGATGTGTTAAAGCATGAACATTTGCAGAGAACACAACTTCAGTGTACTCGTCTTTTGTCTTTCTTAGAAAACTATGTATTTGTCGCTCGCCTTGATCAGCAAATTCTGATGACATCATTAACAAGCGAATTGCATAACTGAGAAGACAAAATCTATCAGCCAAACTTTCATTTATTGTTTCCCGAAAAAGGACAGGCCCAATGTACAGCAACCAAACCCTGAGCTCATTAGCCTTAAAGTACTCCAATTCATCTAAAGGGCGAACGGATCGTTTAAATTCACAAGGCAATTTAATGCTTGAAACTATGCATTTGATACATTGAAGCTCGCTTGAAAAAGTTTTTTTCACTATAACTTGAAGGAGGACTTTCGTCACGCCAATATAAACCTGGTGCATACAATCGACTGGCGCTGTAAGAGGCAAGTTATTAATGACTTTGAAGAGTGCACTTTCACCTTTCACACCTCTGAAAGCCTTTAGTTTATAGCTCATAACCTTGTTGACGTGAATTGAATGAAGCCTCGCAGTTCTCATTGGATAATTTTTGAATGGGTAGTATAGAATCCGATCTTCCATTTTGGTATTAATCAAACAGAGGGAACAACCATACTTTGCCCGATGATGGTGCATATTCAGCATCGATGCCGTAGCTGGAATGTCTGATACCAATAGCACGACTCTAATTTGAATAGTAAAGGTTCTGTTTTTGTATTGCACAGTCGGCTTCAGTGTGAGCTTCTCCGCCAAGTGAGAGAAAAGTCTGCTCCAATCAGGCTTTCCAATGCCCGACCATAAAGCTGCAAGTACAATATTTTTGTACGCACAGCGCAGTTTCGGCGGCAAATTTGCCAAGTCGAGCCAAATTGGCCAAAGATTTTTTGACTGGGTTTAATGAACCGAACGCCATCTGAATTCAGAATTAACGAAATTGTTATTGTTCGATCATCAAAATCGAAGCAAGACTGCAAATTAAGATCTAATTTTCGATCACGTGAAAGAGAAAAACCCTCAATAATTTTTAAATTGCTTTGAACGTTTTGTACAATTTCGGCAACGAAATCCAACATCCAGTACTCACCCTGACCACACCGGTGAACAAATTTTGTATGCAAGGATTGAGGAATGAGATACTGTTTTTTGAGTAGATAAAAACTTGGTATCTGAGCAGTGGGGAAAGAGGATTTCCTCAGCATCAGCCAATCTTTTAACTCCTCGTCGGAGGTACCATGTTTTGCACTTATTGCATTAAGAGCAATGATGAAATTTTGATTCGAAGCCGGTTGAATTAAATTGCTATTTTCAGAGAATGACGACGAAAATACTTCGTTCTCTTCATTACAACATTGCTGGGACTCTGGTTGCATTTCATTATTTGTATCTGGATTGATAACCGGATCTTGAATTGAGTCAGTCCCAATTGGTGCATCGCAATTGTTAGTGTCATGGACTTCATTGTTTTCAAATCTGTCGTCATTAGACAAGTTTTCTGAGTTTTCGGTTAAATTATTCACAAATTCATCCGAATATGATACGCTATCGGAAAAATTTCGCATTTCATAACGTCTCCGCTTTCTCGGCGGAATTTCATGGGTTTTTCTTCTGTATAGATGAACAAACCATTTTTCTATGTTAACCGAAATAAGATACTGTTGCCGGACGGAAAAAACTAGTGGCTGCTCAGAGTGAAATTCATTGTGGGGGCACTTGCAGTCCCAATTGCCTTCACCAAAGAAGTCATTGCCATAAAATACTGTGATCTCATCGCCTTTGTTAATGCTTCTAAGCAACTTTAATTTCACACACTTAGAACTTCCGTAGTGCGAGGCAACATACTCAGTATTTGGTCTACCCGAATGGTTAGCAAAGCGTATAGGTCC
Organism: Convolutriloba macropyga; assembly: GCF_964194025.1. NCBI lineage: Eukaryota > Metazoa > Xenacoelomorpha > Acoela > Convolutidae > Convolutriloba > Convolutriloba macropyga. Next base: position 735 of record NW_027453342.1, on the reverse strand, counting down.
TACCATTATTCGATTTTTCCGACAAAGGTCTGTTCCAGAGAAAATTGATATTGGCTCAAAATAAGCTATGTCTTTAGTGTCTATCGGTTGCAAAAGCGCGTTAAGATTTTGTGGAACCAGATCACGCGATTTAGTTGCAATGACAGGAACATCACGATTGTAAAAGAGGCCGTAACCTCCGTAAGAATCATGATCAAACAAATAATCAGCGTCAATTGCCTCAGAGTAGCATTTGGTAAGCAAATCGTAGCATTGTTTATAAATTTTTTCCGTGCGGAGCTTATTATTGAAATCATCTTCGCTGAGTTCCTCTACCATTGACTTGATAAAAAGGCCCTTTTTCTTGATCAAGTGATTTGAAACTACTGTGTCACATTGAGCAAGTACAACAGATTTGCTTTGCAGCGCTGTTCTTGGCATATCCGATAATTGTGCAAATCTTTAAATGATGGTTCAATAATAAAATTAGTGGTTCTCAGAAATCAGAAGAAAGGATTTGTCAATCAGAATCAGCATTTTTCGATGCCACGGTCAGTAGTACAAGAGATACTGGAATTGAACAGATTAAATTATTATCAAATGGCTCACTGTTTAGAACTTATCACATCGAAAGACTTTCTAAGAAGACTGTGTGTATTTGTGCCTCAGTCGGCACTGCTAATTGTTTACTTCCAGAAAAAAGCGCGCAAATAGTGCAGAACTATATTTTGCACCTATCAAGAAGTGGATATTGTT